>NW_006263598.1:51364-54927 GCF_000469605.1 Apis dorsata | reverse complement strand
CAGGTAGCCGCTCTCCCGTGGCGCGCGATTCTATTCAACCGAGTCTCGCGGCAGATAACGGGTCGCGTAGAGCTGTTTCTGTTGCAAACACGTGTCACTAATAAACGTCATCCCGGCATGTGCGACGAGATTGATTCTATTAATACGAGTAATTACCGAGTGTACTTGGCGCCGCATGCATAATGCAATTTCGAGCCCACCTCTCACCTTCCTATTATCATCTCTCTTCCTCCTCCCTCTATCATTCTCGTCTTTGCACGCGATTAAAATTGACTCGATATTTTTGCTTTCCGTGCCAATTTCTTTTCTTCTATCCCTGATACGTATAAAATCCAATTTAATCCTTTCTCTCCCAAGTATTACTTTATCCTAATAATCCAAGGGATTCGATAATCGTAAAAATCGTTCCAACCATCTTCCTTTGAACTCGTCGGATTTGAAATACTTGAAAGCCTTTCAAGATTCGCGGCAAGACGCGAGAGGCGTCCTCCAAGCGTATTAACCGAGAAAAAAGAGGAAGAAGATCGTTTCGACGAAAGGATGAGAGCATCGATTGCAATGGCTCAGGAGGAGAAAAGGGAGAAGAGATCGAAACAAAAGAGTGGAGTTATGCCCCTGAACCTACTGCGTTCGACTAAGCTCCCCTCCCTCCTACATTCTTTTTCCTCTTCTCCTCTCCTCTCCCCCCGTCGTGTTCCATCCTCTCAAAAGCCTCTTTATCCGCCGGCTGATTACGTATGCGCGAGAGAGACCGGCCCAAGCTTATGAAAGTTCAAGGTGGAGATGGGCCAAACCCTCTCCTAAGGTCCCTGCTCCTCTAAGTAAGCTACCACTCGCAAAGGCAATAAATAAGAGGCAAGCGAGACTTGTCTTCACTTTTCTCGCGCGAGCTGCTCCTCTCTAAACACGAGAGAATACCAAATACCTTTATTGCCTCGTAAACGGATCCATATATAGCTCTTCGAATCCCCCGCGGATGATATTTCGATAACTGGCGCGTTATCATTGGATAGGGGGAGAGGATTTTCAGTTACACGCAGAAATATCGACATCTGATAAAAAAAAAAAAAAAAAAAAGTGAAAAAGAATCATCCGATAGCGAATGAAAAGAAAGAGTTTTTAAAAGACCGGAAAAAGGACGAGGCCGATAAATCGAAATCGCAATATTCACCCAATATAACCCGCATCCCCGGCCGCTTTGTTCCCCAGGAAATTGATTCTGAAAATCTCCCCTCCTCTGGGGAACCAGGGGGAGGAAAAACAAGGGAAAAATAGGAAGAGAGCATTCTACCGGAGTTTCTAGCCGGGACAATGATCCATTCTTTTTTTTTTTTTTTTATGAAATTTTTATTTTTAAAAATGGTGGTACGTACGTTTATCACGCGAGTTCAACGACGATTTTAATCGACTCCGCCTCGATTGCGGTAAATCCGCGTTACGGGAGTGCGTCACGATCATCATCATTGAAACCACGAATGGACAGAGAGGAGGGGGAGGACATTTGCATGCCGGTGGGCCTCTCTAAGCCGGTCGATCAGCTCATTAAAAATTACGACACGCCACGCCGTGGCGTTGTAACGCCCGATCGCGCGTATGTATGGCCGTGGGGACCATTAACGAAATCGAATTGCGGGGCCTCGATTCCGCGCGGTCCGATCCTGTTCGTCGCGCCGCCTCGACGACGCGATGCATTTTCCTCCCCCCTCTTTCCAAAGCGCGAGAGCCGCATTTCAATATCGAGTACCAGAGTTTCTGGCCAATATATATGTACCAGGGCCAAGGTATATATTTAATCGCGTGCCAGGTGATAAGGGGAGGTGGATGAGAAAGAGGGAGGGAGTGGAAGACCCGAGACCTCGATAATCGTTAATAACTCGACCCTCCTCCGGTTCCAGGCCTCCTCCCTCTCTCTTCAGGTCGGTGCTTCGATCCCGGAAATCCTCCTCCCTCGGCTGGATGATCTTAAGAATTCCCACGAAGAAGTGCACACAGGGAGGGGGAATATAGATCCATTTTCTCCATCTTCTTCTTTATTTTGCTCCCCTCCATGCTGCCTTCTTCGAAGATCGAGATATTCCATCCCATTGGAATTAATATGCACTGGTTAACAGTCGAATTCCCAGACGGATATGTGGATCGAAATTCTCGATGCAAAGGGGGAGGATAAAGATCGACTCGATATATTTCCGTTTCGTTGCGTTTTTGTTCGAGATAGTGGCGGAATCGATCGTCACAATTTAAATAGAATGAAAAATATTGTTTCACGCGTGAAAAGGCTTTGGAAGATCTCCTTTTTTAAGAGGATTCGCCATCCTCTTAATTCAAGTGGCTATAATTGCCCGGTTGTCGCAGCCGGAACGACCACGGTTTCCCCGCTTTTTCGCCCAACTAAAGGTCTACAATTTTCGTAACGAGTAATTCTCTTGCAAATGAAACGGGCTGCCCATTTGAATACGCATCAAATGGGGTATTGTAATCTAGCGTGTGTGGATAGAGAACGCGCAACACGTAATTATGGTACGTGCGCGGTGATAATGTATACCACGAGGATACCACGAAAGAAACTCTATAATCGTGTAAAGCATATCCGTCCATATACGTCTGGAACGTGATAACATTGGAAAGTATAATTTGTAGCCCGAGAAAAGTGGCTATCGCTTCATCTTGAAAGTATCGATTAAAGCGTTGTGCATGAAAGCGGGATTGGACAAAGAACATTTCGTGATAATCAAAATTAACGAAGATTATAAAAGATAAAAGTTCGCCAAATATTTAAAAAATTCCCAAAAATATATATAATATGGAAAAAAAGGAACTTGCGACCGTTCTACGATCCTAATATGGACGATCGACAGCATCGTCCATATTTTTCTGAAACGACTACAAGTTCTTCAGGAATCGAACAGAAAAGTCGAAGCACGACTCACGATTGTTACCATTAACCAGTAACTTAGTTCGAGCCTAATCCTCGGATATCCTACAGTTCTTCCTAGTCTTCATAGTTTACACGGCATGCGTGTAAATATCGCGAAGAAAACAAAAGAATAGAGAAAGAAAAAGAGAGAGAGGGGAAGAAAACGCCGCGAAGGAATCACGAGCACGTCTCGGCAACATTTCACCGAGATAAACAGGTTCTCCTGTTGGAGGAATTGCAATTGCGTAGGGTGGAGAGAAAAAAGAAGAGGAAGAAGAAGAAGAAGAAAAAAATTCGTTAATTATGCAGATTCGAGACGCGAGGGGCGCAAATATGTCCTCCACGGATCCTTTATTATTCGGCCCACGCTAACGAACGACGCGGATTAACGAGATATGGACAAACGAAGGAGGAACGATCGAGTACGAGTTCCAGGAGCCGTGGCTATCGAACAGTTTAAATAAAGAACTTTTTATATGGTTTATATGGTGGAATTGCTGTTTCGCGGGGGTGGAGAAGCGTATCCCTCCTCCAAGAGCAAATCATCCGGAATTATTGCCCGGACGAATCATTTTCAAACCGTCCTGGCTCGTCGTCGTCGGCAATTTCAATATATTTCTCGGGATTACAAACACTCGCTCATCGGGGA
>NW_006263598.1:47611-50972 GCF_000469605.1 Apis dorsata | reverse complement strand
GGGGGGGGGGGGCTGATCGATCGCCACGGATAATCCACATTACCCGCTCGAGGCTGACGTGTATAGTATTGGCCCGCCACCGGAACTCCCCCGTTTCCGTAATCTTGATAGGGATGAGAGGAAGAAAGAAAAGAGATAAAAAGCGGGTGTAACAAGACTTGTAATGTATCCCTTTTGTGAAATAAATCGTAGAAACTTTTCAAATTTGTTCCATCAAATTTTTCTCTCGTCCAACCACGTTGCAATTAGTCCATTCGCGGGGGAAAGGAAGATTATTATCTTTCAACTCGACGCCTTCCTCTTCATCGCGCCAAATTACGAGCTTCTCTCGCGCTTTTGCTTTCATCTCGGTTCGTATCGTGTTCCCCTCTTCCTATTTTTCCCTTATTTCGAGAAAGGTGTGTAAACGAGTTTGACTGGAGAAAGGGAAAATAACAGGTGGAGCAGAGGACGGGGGGGAAAAGAAACTCGGCGGTATGGATAATTAACGCTTCCCTTCGAGTATAACGTTCGAGGAACGTAGAAGCTCGAGAGGAAAGCGATGGCTTACTCGTTTCCTTTTCTCCGCCGCGAGGAGAAATTAGGGATGGCTCGCAACGATATTTATAAAAGGGTTAATTAAGCATGGCCGTCTCATCGCCTCTCTCGCGGCCCAAGGCGGAATCGAGGCTTCGTGAGCGCGTCGTGAATTCTCCTTCTCGCCCGTGCCTCGTAAACCATGCATTTTAATACGGCTTTGCGATTTCTCTTCGTACACGTACCCGCGGCCAGATTAATTTTCATGACCTTCTTGCTCTCGCATCGACGAACGGAATGGAACTCCTCCGCGTAAAACGAGAGGGGATCCTGTTGATCGACGACAGAAATCGCGCCGTTTCGTTCGTCTCGATTACTTCCTGGATGGAAAGAAATTCGATTCGACTCTCTCCAACATTCGTAAAAAAAGGGGAATTCTCCGGTTAATCTCGGCGAATATTGAATTTCGCGTATTTCAGTATTCGAAGAGGAGGCCGGTTAAGAAGAGAGAAGCCCGTTAAAAGCGAGTAACGATATTAGCGTTTCCTTACTTAACGCACAACCTCGCTGTCTTAAAGTTTCTTCCCGCGTTATCGCCCCATCTTTACGGACTTCATTTTTCTCCTGGTATTATGCTTCCTATCCCGGGATAAAAATCCACGAATTAATATTATCCTTGAATCGATAGAATTTGAAGAGATAGATCCAGAAGAAGATCCGAAAAACGATTAAAAAAAATCGAAATCGGTCATCGAACCCAACACCCCCCATAAAAACTTTCTTTCTTTCTTTCTTTCTTTTTTTCCCCTTCCCTTAATTTTCACTTATTTACATTTATAATTTTCACTTTTCGCAGAAAATTTGATCCAGATTCCTCCGATCTGGAAATTCCTCAATCGATCGATTGATCACCGCAATCCAAGCATGTCCGATCGTCCACTTCTCTAAACGCTAATTTACCGGTAAAGACATTGCGACATTTTGTATTGACAGATACCAGGTTTTTAAGGAGGGAGGAAGGGGGATATAATAAAAGCAAACGAGCACGTTCTACACGTTTCTATACGTGCGCGCGGTAAAGCGAGAGATCGGTAATCGTGCGCGATAGGCGCGTTACACGCTGTGTGCCTTGTGTTACGTAAAAAGCGTTTGGCGCCGACTCGTTAATACGCGTGTCGTACAATCTGTAGCTTTCAGTGGGCCGACAAAACTCATTAATAATGCCCACTTAACTAATTTTCCGTCACGGCTCGGTGAACCGGTCGCGGCGACCTACTACGAGCGCGGTTTCGATCGGTCGGGAATCTCGTAATCCCGCTCCACGCTTTTTCCTCCTCCCCCTCTCCCCCTTTTATCGGGGCAACGAAATACACCTCGATATACTTTCATTCCCATCCGCCGAAAATGAATGATTTCGCTCGCTAGAATAAAATATTATATATCGGCAAAAATTATCGATTTTGTTCTTCGAATTATTTTTTAACTTTAAGTAAAATTTTTAATTTCTTGTTTTCCAATGAAGCATACCAATAGATTTCTTTTATAGTTACATAAAGATACTAATAAATTATACACGGAACAGAGATAATTGAGAATATTTCGATTGAATTTAGAATCCATCCTCTTGATGATTCAGTAAATACGACGAAATACGTATGCAAATATTTTTCACTGTACTTAAAAACTGGAAAACAAAAATAATCGGGAAAAATTATAGACGACAAGAACCAGATTGCATTCTACTAAAATAATTAATTTATATTCCTATATTCGCAATAGCGCGATTAAGAACAATTTCCATCAAAAAAAGGAAGGAAAAAAAAAAGAGAGAGAGAGAAACAGGGAAACAGAAGTAAATTAAACGGCCAGTACCAGTTTCTAAATTCAGCCCCGTTAACTATCCAAATCTCTAACTCAACCGAGCGACAAACACCAAGAATACGCCCACGCGTGGCGCCGCTAATTGCCCCGTCAATTACGCGCGAATTAATTGCCGCGGATACACGCAGAAGGGCCACGGGAGTTCTCATTGGCCGCGATAAATCGCGGCCGCGAATCGCGCGCGAGAGCCACGTGATCGTCGACGACACGGCATCCTCGTTGATCTTCGTCATACGTCACGTCCCTCCTCCTTTTCGGTCGCCCTCCACCAGGCTCACGGCCACGTTTGATCACGTTTCAAAGCCTTGTCGCTTTAATAAAGGAACAGACGTTGGGGACGACGTTATTCCCGACGTCCTGACGTTCAAACGATGGGTCAAATCGTTGGAACGAGCTTACCTTCGTTTCCCCTCTCTCCTCTCTACGACGTGGCGCGCAATCAAGCCACGAAGCGCTCGTTTCTTGGAAACAATGGCCGGATCAACGACAAGGTTTCTGCACATCCTGGCGAAATTTTACCAAAGTTCGGCCATCCAAGTGGTCGATACTGCTCTTTTAACTGTACGTGGTGGCTCGTGACACGCGTCGTTTGCGAAAACCAAGGTGTTTGGTATCGAGTTTGGGAAGAAAACTTGGGGAATTCGATAAAATTTATTCCCTCGACGATGAATTATTATTATTCTTTCTTTAAACGACAAATTTCGACGTATATCTTCCATTAGATTAGTTAGAACGGAAATTCGAAGCACGTTGAAAAATTTACGGTGTAACAATAATTTTTAATTACCCGTCGAGGACGGTCAACGTTTAATTCGCGTGCGTTTTAGCGTGCTCCATTAGCGTGGTTTTATGCAGTCGATGTCGTGGCCAAATAAACAACAGGCCCATAAAAATCGACCGCTCTTGGGACATATTCATACGTGTTCTTTGATCCCGGCCATCGGCAAAATGCCAAGTTCCACAT
>NW_006263598.1:40781-47372 GCF_000469605.1 Apis dorsata | reverse complement strand
AAAAAAAAAAAAAAAAAAAAAGAGTTTTAACATTCGCGAACCGGAAACACGTGTCGCTGGACGCGTAAAGGCCCGATCGTAAATGATGAAGGCTTTTCCTTTGGAACCGTTCGGCCGGTGGCCCGCTTTGAGGGAGTGCGCGAGAACGAAACTCTTGGAAAAGAAAGGAATTCTAATTGTGGCGAGAACGTTAGAGGGAACTTATTACGGTAACTGTTTCGTGCACCGAAACCACTATGTGTAATTCTTTGACTCGTGGCCGCCCTTTGACTTTGCCCGAGAACTTTGCCGAGGGAAATAGATTGAACTTTTTGATTCCGGGAATTTCGTTGAACGCGAGCCCTCTGCTTACGTTAACTTTCCTCCAATTTGTTTTCTTTCTTTCTTTTTCTTTGCTTTTATTAAATGTGGAAAATACATGCGTGAAAAAGTAGATATTTTTCTCGAAATGATGGAGTTGTTCGATTTTGTTTGCAAGTATGTTGCGTCTATGATACGAAATAAAATTAATTCATTTAATTTTTTTGTGCATCGATAAGTGCACAAGGATAGAAATAGAATTATATATGAAAAATGAGAGAAAAAAAAGTATAAGCTGAATTTAATTTTTAAAACGAGATATAATCCTATTCTCTTCGCGAAATTCTCTATCCTAATATTTTTGTTAAAAGGAAAGAAAAAGAATCGAAAATTCAAAGCATCGAAAATTCATTCAAAACTCAGTGTGGATACAACGGACAGTGATGCGCGGATTGAAGGATCATGCTAGGCATAATTTAAATCGGAAGTGTGTCTAGGAAACGTCGAGGAGGGGGGGTTACAATAGGGCCCAGGTTCCAACGAACGGACGTTCCTCCTTCGTGAATGGAGGCTGAAACAAAAGAATGGTTTTATAATTACATCTGTGCCGGGAAGAATAGTAAATGCTTCTATTCATTAGAGTCCTTTGAGAAGTCGACTTTCGAGCAGAATTGACGGAAGCCACGAGAAGGGCCGGACTCTTCAATCAACAAAAAGCCCTTTTGTGTCTTTCCCGTGGAACAATCGCGAATCGAAAGTTCTCAAGTTTATATACGGCCGAGTTTTAATCGGATCAGAAAAACGATGTCGACTTATTGTTTCAGCCACGCGATTCCTTTTCTCCCTGTTTCTTTATTGCCGCTAAGATACGTTTCCATTCAAGTCGACGTTTCCTGCAAACGAATAAAAGATCGACCTGTATTCGTGTGAAATGACAAGAAACAGGGAACAGGATGAAAAACAAGGTAATAAAATCGAGAGATATTGGATCACGATTCAATCGAGTCGAAAGAAACAAATGAAATATTCGTAAAATATTTTGTATCGCATAAAACAATTCACAATAATCGAATAACTCGAAAACAAGAATACTAATTAACATAAGAAAAATATATATATATATATTTCATGGAAAAATTCAATCTTGTTATTAAAATCAAGAAAAATACAAAATACAAAATTGTATTTCACGAGTGCAATACGATTTTCAGTCTGAATCAACAGTGGCATCGTGACTTAGAAGAGGTCGAGGCAAACACAATTAACATGATACGCCTACACCGGGAGCAATTGCATATGCAAGGAGTCGGCCAGGGCCAATAACCAAACCGAAGGGAGGGGGCGGTGGAATCGAGGGACTGTGTGTTAATCAATCATCGATATGTTTGCGCGGGCCTCCTGTGAAGACGGAGACCGCTCTGTTTATTTTGCATCTGTACGCTTTGAGTCGGCCTCCACTCCCCATTACCACGAATTCCCATTTCTATTACCGGTCACGGGCCACCGTTTTCCATCCGTTACCGATTCGTCCACCAATCTTGTCTTCCAGGACGATGCTACAGACGTGGTACAATTTCGCGTACGTGATCTGAGATAACATTCCTTCCTCCATGATGACCATTGTCGAACGAATTGTCGAGACGGCCAACCATCTCCAAAGAGACCATCTCCAAAGAGATCCGTCGATCTCTCGAAGGATCGAGGAGAGAAACCTTACGATCGTTCAAAGGGGCCAACCTATTCGAATACCTCGAAGAAACTGTAGAGATTATTCCATGTTTCCCTCGAATTCGCGTTCAAAGTCCTCGATCGATCCAAGGAAGATCCATCGATTTCCTCCCAGAATCGCTCGAAGATCCTCGACGTCAACAAGAGTGACGTGGAGCCCAACCTCGATTTGCCATTCGCACGTCGAATGTTGGAGGAGGCCGAGGAACTATTGACCGTTCGACGTTTCTATCGAATCGGCAACGAGCAAACGAACGAGACAGTGGTTGATCGATGAAGCGATCGATTCGACTCGATTCGAACAGGTTACACGATCACGACGAGGCACACCGGCATGCCTAGTCCCATTGCTATCTCCATGCTCGCTTTATGCTTGCTTATTTAACCGGCGATACCCTTTGAGTTCCAATTATACGATAGATCCGGCTCGCTCTCGGCGAGACGTTTCATCTTGCTATATATTCCGCAGCCCCCTTCCATCCGCTCGCTAAAATCTCGCCGCCAATTACACGCGCTCGCGAATTCGCGTTCTACTCCTCTTTGCCGATAACCGGCCAACCGTGGAAAACTGTGTGTCGTCGATTTCGGCCAATTAATGGCAAACTCCTCCATCTCTCTTTCGATATCAACGCGTGCTCTCCCCTTCCTGCGAATGATGGTGGCCTGTGCTTCGATTCTCGCGATGAAAGCAAGAAAAAAAAAAATATGGTTTGAACACTTTAATTGAAACCCAAAAATGGAAACTGTTGCTTATTATTGCCCTCGTTCCTTCTTCTCTTTTTTCCTCCTCTTTTTTCGGCATCGGTTCCTCTTCTTCTTTCATCGAGGACGAAAGATCGAAGGGATCTGACGTTAACTGGTATCTCGATCGTATCTCCTTGAAACTTTTCTGGCTAATTAAAACCACAGGAGGCTTGGAAACTTTTCTAATTGATGGTATTATTATCATCGCGGTTATTCTATTTCTTTCTTGGAAAAAAAGAGAAGATTCTACGAAGCTTTTCGACGGAAACGGACGAATGCTCGCGCGAATGGGGATTGCATCCGCGTTGAATAAGAAGCAGGGAGTAATTAAGGGAGATGCGAGCTGTAAAAAGCTTTCAGCGGAGCAAAGGGCAAACAACATCGACTAACAAACGGACATCCCGTTACGTATTTTTCTCCCCTCTTTTCCTCTTTTTTCCCCTCGTCTCTCGCAAGCTTTCCGTTCCCTTTATTTCCCTTTCTGGTTGAAAACACGTGCACGTCTTGTGTGGCACACTTTCCGCCGCTCCAAGGACACTTCCTTGAAAAAACGATCTTGACGACAATTTTATTCTCTGTTATCGTGGCGCACGTGGCGACCATTTCGGTTACGTTCCCCAAACCTTTTCCACTGAACTGATATATATTGGCACTCTCGCTTTCGCGTTACACGTTCTGATTAATGGGTTGGGAGAATCGATTTTCGATCAGACCATTCTTGGGGGGGCGAAATACGTGCCAGGAGAGGCTAAGAGAGATTTATTGGGATTTCCAAAGGTGGAAAGTTACTTAGGGAGTCACGAATCTTTTTAAAAATGTATAAATCTCTGTTCACTTCAATTATCCTGATTTTAACATCGAGATAAAAGGATGCTTCTCGATAATTTTTTATATAATATTATATAATACATTTAATTGGAATATCAAAGATTCGGAAGAATTCAGAATTAAATTTTCCAAGAATAGCGTCCCTCCCTCCCAATAAATTCGACATCTTTTCCTTAATCAACCGTCTCTCCTTGATCATCCACGAATTAAAAATACGTTGAAATGGCGAACGACGAACGAAGCCTCGGATCCATTCCTTAAAAGGGGATGGGTTGGACGCATTATAAACGGACGATAAATCGGGACCACCGTAGATTATCCTTGTACACGGGTCTCTGTACCGGGAGAGAGAACTTCATTACCGCTTCGTTCGGTCTTGCATAAACCATTTAACTCCGAACCTCCGCGGTTTCTAGGCGGAGTCGACGCCTCGTACTAAATCTGCCGCTAACCGAGTTCCGGTACCAACGCCGAGATTTACGTACTCCGGAGGCGAGGCACGTTACTTACACCGTACGGTTATTCCTTCCTCCACCTTGTGTCCTGGCGACGACGAGCAACGAGCGCGCCGCGACGTTCAATTTCGCGGACGCGTCAGAGACCGATTTAAGATCCAGGGAGGGGGGGATTCGTTGGAGGAACGTTGGATCAGTTTATCATCGAGGCCTTGAGAAGAATCAGGTGTGTTCTCTAATTTTATTTTTCACGGAGAAACAATTTTTGGACTTGTTAAATTGTATTTAAAGTATTCGAATATTTCTTAAGTTCCATTCGATGCCTCTCTGGTGAGAATAAAAGGTTCCTTCTTTCCTGTCTTCTTCAATTGGATCGACGTGGTAGGTGAATAATTCAATTTTTTGATAAAAGATACTTTTTTCTTTATCCTTTTTTAACATTTATAATTTATTCCATCAAGAGAGAGATAAAAATATAGAGAAAGATTTAGATTATTACTTTCCCTGTTTCAATAGTAAAAATTGTACCTAATGTAAGTTCACTTTTAGAATAATTTTAATAAATATCATCCATGCAGATGGATAAATAAATCCATTATTAAATACGTGATTTATAAACGGTAGTATATATATATATATATTTTCTTATAAGGAAAATTCATTTTCAACCATCAAGTTGCTTCCAAGAAGAAGTCTCAGTTGCTCGCAGCGAAGAAATAAAGATTGATGCGGCTCATAACATCTCAGAGAGAAAGATTGAAATTGACGTAAGCGGGAATGAAGAGAAAATCTCTTCTCTCGTCCCGTGCCACAGGAATTTTTCTTCTTCAACCGGTAAATTCCACCGAAACAAGAAATTCATTTTCTTCTTCGCGAGGATGAACGAGGTAAAAATCTCCCTCTCCTTTCGAATCTCTTTTCTTCGAATATTCGAAGTCTTCTATTCCAGCGCGAGAAACGTGTTCGAGGAACGGCGCCATTTGGAAAATTGGCGGGCGCGTTTTCGTTTCAAGCGGGGGAACGAGGGGGCGAGAACCGTCTCAATATCGGAGGGGGGAGGCGATCCTCATTTCCTGGAAGGTCCATGGCCGAGTAACAAATCGTGATACAGGAAGCAACCCCTTTTAGTACCGAAGCGAGGCCAATATCTCTACTCCTGCTTAGCCTGTTTCACGCTCCGAGTGGCACGGGGTCATTTCGAGGTAGATCGCTCCACGAAATTGAACGTCACTGTCGTTCCACGTGTCATCTACCTCGCGTCTCACGATCACCAAGAGAAGCTTCTAAACCGGATTATTCGAAACAATAACTCCCCCTCCCTTTGCCCAACACTTTAACGTTATCATTAAATTCTCATTGGTCGTAGATAGACTTTATAAGAATTATAAATCTTGAAATTCAAATATTTCTCACAGTTTCTTTTTTAATTGTATTCAATAGTAATTGTAATTCAAATAGAGGACAGATAGATGTCTCTTTTTAAGTATGATACAATTCGATACGAAATCTTACGAATATCCTAATAATTCCTCTTGGTGCGTCGATTGATTTCTAGGTCTTCTTCTCACGAGAAAATAGCTCAAACATGGATGAAAACAGTTCGTCACAATGTTTGTATCGTCTCGAGGAACTATCCAAATATATCATCGGGTTGAAATATAACCCGAGAAATTCCTTCCTCACGAATAAATGCCAACATGTCCAACACTGGCATAGAGAAAGGGAAGAACGGACTCCCTGTCAATGACCTCTGGAGGATCGTGTCTGGAGACGCATCAGACTGCAGGGCTTTCCTCAAGAAAATCACCTCCATTCCCCGTCTTGACAATCCCGATGTATTTAATTCCAACCTTAAGACGGAATATCCAGTTTCTCGGTAAGCCGTGTTCCGTCGATGTCAGCCCCGACGTCTCGTGGACGAGGGTAGTCACAGCATGTTTACACAATGTCAGCGCCCGTGTTTGTCCTCGTCGCCTTGAATTTCCTATTCCTCCCCCCCACGGAGGATCCCCTTGTCGGAAGAACGGGGGGACGGCATCGTTTCGGCCGCTTCAAATTGATCTCGGATGCGTATTTAACGGAATAATTGCATCTTAGCCCAGCGACGACGGATTGACGGCGTAGGCGATGGATCGTCTCATCTCCCCTCCTCAGGGAAAGATATTTACGTAAACCGTTCCTCGGCCGAGTGTTGTCCAAACAATGCGAGATATTTCGAGCATCCGATGAACTGAACTCGTGTTAAAAAACCGACATCTTAGCTCGGTGACGCGTGTGAGACAAGCTAACGTGTTCGTGGAACTCCTCGTCGAATCGTTCGGTTCTAATTGGGAACAGAACTACGACACTCCAAGATGTATGGATATCGGGATAGGAATCTTGGGATAAGAAGTTAACGAGGGATCAAANAATCACAAACGTTTCGTTTATTCGATCGTTTGAAAAATTCTGACGGAAATCGTGACGTCTCTGGGAAAATTAAAAATTTCATACGCTATATACTTCTAAGATGACTTTTATTTTTGATTTTAATATC
>NW_006263598.1:40532-40744 GCF_000469605.1 Apis dorsata | reverse complement strand
TTTCTATTTTTATATTTTTGGAAAGAAAAGGTGTAATAAATCCTACTTGAAACGCTATTTCCTTAATAATAAAAATGTCAAGGATCAACCTATTCGCGACGCTCTCGTGTGTTTAATTCTCGATATTTCCAAAAAATTATATTATTACAAGACACTCCAAGATGTATGGATATCGGGATAAGAATCTTGGGATAAGTTAACGAGGGATCAAG
>NW_006263598.1:39638-40310 GCF_000469605.1 Apis dorsata | reverse complement strand
TTTCTATTTTTATATTTTTGGAAAGAAAAGGTGTAATAAATCCTACTTGAAACGCTATTTCCTCAATAATAAAAAAATGTCAAGGATCAACCTATTCGCTCTCGTGTGTTTAATTCTCGATATTTCCAAAAAATTATAGTGATTAAATTATTACTTACGAGTTTAGCCTACGTAGTCCATAACAGCGTACGCGTCGAATACGACTGCCATCGAACTGTTTACATCGAATCATCAACACGAAAATCTTGTATTTACTATTTCGTATAAATTCGTAGAAAGATTAAGAATTCGTGGAACGGCTAAGCTCTCGACGATAACAAAGGATAAATATAAATCGTAACAATGTTCGATGTAGAATGACATCATACTCTATTGTTTACTATATGAAAAAGACTTCTTTTAACAACAAATATTTAAAAGTCATCAAAATCCCATCCACGCTCCAATCTATATAATAAATAATAAAATAATATATTATTTTTTTATAATAAATATATATTTTATTATATACATATAATAATAAATAATAATAATTGCACGCCAATCACTTAATCACCTCTCACGATTAATTAATCCAAACCCTTTTCCTCCTCCCCACGAACAAAGTTCACTCCTCGTACGACCGTAAAAAACACCCTCGTATCTCCCGCTTATCGAAAACGAGAAGTTCAC
>NW_006263598.1:35495-38969 GCF_000469605.1 Apis dorsata | reverse complement strand
CTTACGGCCCAACTCTATTCCGCGGATTTTCAGGGATAACCTGTACTCCCCCTCCCTCTCTCCCCCTCTACGTCCGACCAACGACGTGGATTTTCAACTTTCTTTACGGTGGCACGCGACAGTATTTTCTGGAAGAGGAAAGGGAAGATTCTTCGCACGCGTGGAATATCCTTCTATTTCGCGATTTTGTTCGACGATGCTTTTCTTCACGGAGAGAGAATTCGCAGGGCCCGTTTAATATCTTGGATATCTCGGATACTTGAGACAAATTTGAACGGAGGGAGATTAATTCGGAAGATTTAGAAGCCAATAAATCGTTGCGAAAGTATTTCGGTTGAGAAATCAATTAAATAATAAAATAATAAATAAGTGTAACTTAATCGATTAATGTTAGATTGATTCTGGTTTCTTTAATTTATACGAAGAGGGAAAAGGAACGATGAATAAAAAATAGTTTCGTTGCATAATCAATCTTTGAATACGAACGAATCATTATAAATAATAAATAAATTATAAACAAGTCTGTAAAACGATATAATTGGCGAATGCTTCAAAAACTGAACATATTGTACTAAAAATAAAAGGGGGAAAAACCGTGGTGGTGTAAAACCATCGAGAAAAATTACGAACAAAAATTCGAGCGAAAATTTTCCCTGACGAGGAATTTAATAACAAAAAAACGTCAGCAACCGAGCCGTATCGTAAAACGTTCAGTAGTTACCGTCGAAATATTTAATGTTCAATAATGTACGAACGAAAACTAGGGACTAGCTTTCGCGAAACTTTCTCCCGCATCGAAAAGCGGCAGTTTGTAAAAAAGGGAAGCTTCTCTCGCTGGTGGAACCGCGATGGCCAAGGTGGATGGTCGGTTGTAAAAGTTGGACGTGCGTGAAAAGGAAGGAAAGGGAAAAAAGAAAAAGGAAAAAGAAAAAGGAAAAAAATCGTCGGTCGAACGCGTACCTGGGAAAAACGAAGGCGAAACTGGCGGAAAAGTTGGACTATTTCATCGGTGGTGGAGCAAGAGCTCGCGAGTTACGTTCGTTTCCACCCTCGTTCGTGACTGCCGCGGCTAAAACCGATGTAATTTAAGTGCAATTACCTAAGTGTCGTTAGCCCGTGAGAGAAACTTGGAATTACGCTCTGTGTCTCTTCAACGACTGCCGGCATGCGAGCACGCCGCACGGAAAAATAAGCGGCCCGGTGTGCCTGCAGAATTTTTTCACCCCAACTCTTCCCACTTCATCGAAGAAATTTAACGAAAACTTTGGAATCTTATCCTCTTCGTGCTCTTTAATCTCCTCGCTTCCTCTTCTCGTCTCTTAGATACTCTCACGCTTCTTCTACTCGTGCAGCGGGATAAAACATTTTAATATCCTTCCATTTCTTAGACCACCCATCAAATACAGCTAGGATTGGTACACGCAGAAGTCGAGATAATCAAGTTTTCTCTCAATTTTTTTTTTTTTTTAATAATACATCAGGATATAACGTTATATTCATTTGTCATTACCTAAAAAAAAATATCGTTAATATGAATATAATAATGAGAAAGGTGAAGATCAGCCGTGATATTTTATTTAAATATTATAACGAATTTATTAAACTTTACCCAAGAAATAACGTAAATAAGAAATTTAGAGATGCACAAAATTGGTCAAATATTAATTCAGTTTGTTATCTCGAGCGAAGAACGCGTCTGGTGTTTTCGATTTGACGAGGTCGTCTAATTTCGAGGCACATCTGCGGCGGTGGTCTCGATCCGAGGGGTCCTCGTTTCTTTTCCGGAGATAATGAAAGAGCGGGGGATGTAGAGCATGGTGTTCAAGAGGGTTGCGGCTGCCTCCTCACGCGTGCACCGAATAATCCCCTTCCAGACTTGGCGAGCGTAAAAAAATTCTCGAGAAAGATTTACGTCCGTTGTACAACTGTCGCGAGACGATTCCCTTCGACACAGATCTTCTCCTGTTCGAGTTCTCTCGAAGGAACTTTTTTTTCGAATCGACAAACAAACTCTTTGTACATCTAACGCCTCCGTTGTCCATTATTGGCCTTCTCTCTCCCTCTTCTTCGAGGGCATTGAAGAGGGAAAGATTTTTTATAAGATCGGCAAACATTGGTGCTATGATACGCAAGGCGCGAAAAGATATTTGTACGATGTTAATTTAATTCCTGACCCGTCGAAGAACGATTTAATACGGTCGTCGAGGAAATAAAAATGTTCAGCTGCGCCCCTCCCTCCCTCGTTTTTTTTCTATCCACAAGCGAATCCTTTGTACTGTGCACTTCGTCGTGTGTATGCGTTGGGATTTTATCCGACTTCTCTCGAGCAAACATTGTTACGTATTAGGGGGTCGAGGCAACAAAAGGGCCCTTCGAGACGGTTTCAAGAGTTACGGACCTATAAAATATCGAAACGCATCGAGAAAAGATGAAATTTATTTTTATCATTAGGAATTAACGCAATTCCATCACCTTCGCAATAATACAAATTAATATTACAATACGAAATTAATTTTAACCCTTTGTATTCCACCCTTTGTATTCCATGTTTCTCTCGGTCGCACGAGCAACTCCAGACTCAGACCCGCGCATTTGGTCTCATAAGATAATTACTCATAAGATAAGATTATACCTCATAAGATAAAAAGCTTAGGAATCTACTTATGAAGCGATATTCTAAAAAAATCAAACATAAATAATCGCCGCAACAATCCCAATGGTGATCGAGAGTCACCATTGGAGAGCAAAGGGTTAAAAAAATTGTAATTATTGTATTACTTTGCATTATAGCAAAAAGAAAATTCCCTTTCCTCGCTTCCTTCTCAGTTTCGTACACGAAAGATGAATATTTCCAATCTAGCACCAGTAATACCAGTAATAATCTCACCACCCTCTCGAAATATTTGAATATTTCACAGCGATAATTCCATACGAAAATTAGATTTCGAAATTCGCAATAGACTCGAACCTTTTCGATGTCGATATTTCGACAGATAGACGAAGAGGAGGAGGAGGAGGGGGAGGGGGGAGAGGATAACTCACCCGCGTATAAGTGTATTTATTCAATGGCGCGTATACACGCCGCACCTATGGCCGCGGCGTGCATTACCTATAGCCAGGTGCGGCCGGGGAAACTGCGCTCGTGTTCCTGACGTGCACGGCTCCCCGTGACGCGTGTTCCGCCTCACGGGTAGTAGTTGCGCTCACCGGAGTCTGGTTTACATCTGAACGTGACAAGGCCGCCCTGCGCGCACGGTTTGTCTTTATGCATGGGAAAGTCTATACGCGGGTTTGGGCCGCGGCGGCGCGCCTAGATCCAACCAGCCATTATCGAACACGTGCACGCTATCCTCGCCTGAATGTCGGACTAATTGCGAGTCGCGCGGGAGACGCATAAACCCCTTTGAAACGGAAGCGGCACGGTCTGGCCAACGGAAAACTCGTGTAACGAGTTACCACCACCCCCTTTCTCAT
>NW_006263598.1:33749-35262 GCF_000469605.1 Apis dorsata | reverse complement strand
ATATTTTTTTTTTTTTTTCTCTTTTCTCCAGCTCGAGCAAGTCGTGTACTTTATCTTTGGGATAAGTTGGCGGATATTCGGAGGATACTTTCCGTGGTACGAATTAAAAAAAAGCTAGGAGAGCTATTCTTTTCTTAAATATTTAATATTGTGCTTTTTATTTTCATCGAATGAGTTCTTTTAGTAGATTTTTTTATAGTTTTTTCTTTGAGATTATTTGACCGTAGTTTCGAGAATGTTTGATTGATAATTTATCTTCGAAGAGATAATTGATTACGTAAAAAGAAATAGTAAAGTTTTATTATAATTTGATAACAATTTAATGTTATATTTTATATTTATGAGAAACAAGATACTTGTATTTTTCTGCAGAATGTAAGAGGCAATAGCGGAAGGAATTTAAAGGAGAGAAGTTAATGGGTTTACGTAGAAAACTGTAAACATTTCCGCAAGATAGATCTAATCAATCAAGGTAAAGAGTAGAAGGTGCGCCGAGAAACAGTTTAAATCTACGCGAGCAAAAGCGTTTTCTTTAACGAAAAAATTGAGCCAAGTGTTAGTCAATGCTGAGGTTCACGATTAAAGAGGCAATTTGCAAGCTGAAAGAAACCGCTCGAGATAAAAGTTACATCTACAAATTTAGAAATCCTAAAAATCAAAGATCCAATACTTAACGATCATAAAATTCACTAAACAAATATCCTCTTTCTCTTGTCCCCGAAATAATTTAAATTCTCATTCATCTCGATTGAAATATCCAAATAATTAACAATTATCCCCTCCTTCGACAAAGATCGAAAAAATAAACACGCATCACGGGCATCTACAAAAATTTAAAATCCCTTTATTCGCAAATACCCAACAGTTACCAATTATCATAAAAACCTGAAAGACTCGCGGAAACTCTCTTCAAAGATCAAAAACAAAAAAGAAAAAAAAACAAAAAATTTAGAAATTCTCATAATCACAAAAATCCTCTTTCTCTTGTTTCAGAAATAATTTAAATTCTCATTCATCTCGAAATATCCAAATAATTAACAATTATCGTAAAAATCCCCTCCTTCAATAAAGATCAAAAAATTTAGAAATCCTAAAAATCAAAGATTCAATGATTAACGATCACAACCAAAAATTCACTAAACAAAAATCCTCTTCCTCTTGTCCCCGAAATAATTTAAATTCTCATTCATCTCGAAATAATTAACAATTATCGTAAAAATCCCCTCTTTCGACAAAGATCGAAAAAATAAACACGCGTCACAGGCATCTCTACAAAAATTTAAAATCCTCTTATTCGCAAACACCCAACAGTTACCAACTATCATAAAACCCAGAGAGAGAGACCCTCTCCCATCGAAACTCTCTTCAACACGGATCAAAAACAAAAAAGTAAAAAAGAAAAAAAAAAGAGGCAGAGAAAGAGAATCCAACGAAAATCCAACAGACATTAATTAAACAGGACGCAAATCCCGGGAACAGAGAAACTTGTACACCAGCGTGAAAAAGCGGCTCG
>NW_006263598.1:31468-33487 GCF_000469605.1 Apis dorsata | reverse complement strand
GGCGATTCGACTCGCGCCACCGAATTACCGCCTCGTCTGGCCGCGCGCTCATTAGGAATTCCTCCGCAGCTCGTTATTCCGTCGTGGCTCCTGAAATTCGGCCTGTCTCGTTTCGGCTTGTCCCGTAACTTCCACGACTTTACCCCCGCAAAACTTTTGCAAACGATCGGGCGGTGGCGCCAAGTCTTCAACCGGCGCACACACGCTCGTTAGGAATTTCGCGGGTTGGCCAGTCGGCAAACAGAGGCCTCCAAGTAGTTTCCCCCCATCGTGGTGGCTGTTTTCGCGGCGAAGGGCTGACAATCGCGTCCCCGGCTGACAATCGAATTTCAATTTCAGACGTGGCTGCACGCTCGGGCAAGCAATCCTTTTCCTATTAATGCGACAATGCGATCGCCCTCTCGCGTTTATTTACTTCTGCCTCCCGCGCGGAGGAGACTTGGCGCTCTTTGTACATGTCTGTTTCCGCGTCGAGGCGAATGGAGGCGAGATCCATTTTTCACGGGGGAGGAGAGAGAGAGAGAGAGAGAGTATCGAAGGACGATGTGACGGTACGCGCATCGGTACGCGAAACGTAACCCTTTCACGCACGACCGTTCACCACGCGCGTCCCCACGGGGGATGAAAGTTTGCCAGGAACGTGGCACGCGTTGTCTCGCCTGTCCCCCATCCCCCAACCGTCTGCTCGCTTTGTACAAGCCACCTGTTTTCCCTTCGAGCGGGCAGATCATAGGCGGGCTTTCTGATTATCGGTGTTTGGAATGGTGACGAGTCGGAGGATAGAGACCATTGTTTTGGAAATTGAGTTGATCTTGAAGCAGATCTTTGCGATGGAAATTGAATTAAGCTTGAAGTGTTCCTGGATGATAGATTTTGGAATCTGCATCTTGCAATTATTCTTTTTCAATTCTCGATATTATGTATGATATTTGATTTCGTTTCGATTGATAACGTTTTGATGTTGCGAATTGTGAACGTGTGCAATGTTGCGTTACAATATTATGTGTATATATAGTATTCAGATAATAAAGCATAAATATTAACAGAGAGAATTCTTCATCGATGTCGTGCAACAACATTTTCAAAGTTTACCGTCAATGTTCCAATTCGAACGCATCGGATAGGCGAAGAAGAAGAAGACCGGGGAGGAAGACAATAGAATTTACATATTCATCGGACTTTAACGCATACAGCCCTTCAAACGCATACAGCCCGGGTAAACGTTTTCCGCATTCGATGTAAACAGAACGCGCCTCCAAGAAGAGGCG
Source organism: Apis dorsata (assembly GCF_000469605.1). Lineage (NCBI taxonomy): Eukaryota > Metazoa > Arthropoda > Insecta > Hymenoptera > Apidae > Apis > Apis dorsata. Next base: position 32,219 of record NW_006263598.1, on the reverse strand, counting down.
CTCTCGTAATTCACGATGGAACGGCCTTCTTGCGAAAATCGGAAGACGAGCAAAAGCTATAGCACCTGGAAGAAGAAGAAGAAGAAGAAACTTCTTTCATCCAAGGAGGAAACTCCCCGGAAGCAGAAACTGTAACCATGGAGGAGAGTCGTGGAAAACGTTAAAAATGCAAAGGATTTTTTTCTCCAAGTTGCACGTGTGTGCGCGAGAGCCGGTCTTTGTACGATTATCCGGTTCCAACTCTTGGGAAGGGAAGAAAAGATCCATCTACATATTCATCGATTTCGTCGAACAGCCTAACCTCCTCTGCCTCGCGAAACACGGCCTCTTTCGTTCACTTTTCCACCGTGGAAAAATGAAAACTTAACGCTCGATCGATGGGGGCCAAGGGAAAATTGCTCTCATGAAAGCAATATTAATTGCCCCCTTCGTTGCCCGATCAACGTCGTAAACTTTAATTTTCGTATCGACTAACGTGCAATTATATCGTTCGATCGGAACGATAAACGTTCTCGTATCTCTGTTGCACCGTAACACGTCTTGTCGTCGGCAGGATCGACAAGACGGAATGTTCTCTGTGTTCTCAGACTGAACGAGCGACTTCCTTTCGCTCTAAAATCTCTATCAACGATTCAACGCCAACGTAAAATTTCAAATTGCCGTGTAATCTTTATCTCGAACGGACNNCAATTTCATATTTGTTTCAAATATTTTTATTAACACACTAACATTAAACATTATCAAAGAAGCA
>NW_006263598.1:30978-31454 GCF_000469605.1 Apis dorsata | reverse complement strand
CCATTATTGTGAAATTGGTGGCTAGCCTTGATGAATCAGGAATACAAGTAAAATTGAATGTCAGAAAAGATGGAGAATATTAATATCGAGCCATATCAATATCATATTTTTTAACGTTGTTGTCATTTTTAATTAATCTTTCAAATTCATTTTTAATATACAATTATATTATTCTTGAATGATTCTGTGAATCAAACTCCATCCAACTGCACCCCTTTAAGTGCAATAAAGATCCTAGATATTTTTCTTTAATTCACCTAACATGCTTAACAGACTTGTTGTCCGAAACTTGTTCCAGAAAGACAACGCCTTTCATCTTTGGGAGAGCTTTTTTAATCCCAATCGGCATCGTGGTCGAAGAGGATCGAACGAAACGGACCCAGCTGGCCGATAGGCGGGCTGGCATTATTTATTAAATTTATATTCATACGGTTGTCAATAGCAGAGATATCCACTCCGCGCGATGATATCGACTG
>NW_006263598.1:22722-30812 GCF_000469605.1 Apis dorsata | reverse complement strand
CCGACGCCGCCGCCGTCGGCGGCCTGCCTGCCCTCCTGATTGCCAGCCTGCCACCGTCCTTTCTCTCCTTCTAACCCTCCTACATTGTAAACGTTCGCTGGTTTATTTGCGCGCGAGACTCCCCGCGATACTAAATCGCACGAGCCATCGATCTCGATTAAACCGTCGAGCGAGTCTGGCCAGGAAGGACAACAGGTTGAGGAGTCGAAGGTGTACGTAGCGAATTGACAAGTTTATAGTTCAAGTTAAACGTGTTATAACCGTCTTTTAAGAATCTTCTTCATTTTAATGAAATCTTTCGATGTTCTTCTCCTTTTCTAAAGGTATCTAAAGTCATATTTCTAATTCTTTTTAACATTCTTTTTTTTCTTGATGATTTTTATACTTATATTACATATATTGTGAAGGCTATTACTCTGAGTTTTACACAATTTAATTGACAAAAAAATTTCAATTTCTGATTCATAATTCACCAGTTTGCGTTAGATTGTTATCATTATTACCACTTTGTCATCAAATCGCTTTCCTCAAGGTTTCACGTTGGAGGATATATAAAAAATGGAACAATTCCATAGAAGGCACTTGGATAAACGTTCCCGCTCTTTTCCTCCCGATAAAACGCCCGTTTGTTTGCTCAGGCCTTGCCCAAACTCTCGGCAAATCGCACGAGCCATCGATTTCGATTAAGCGAGCTAGCGCGCCCGGTCACGACCCGCTCGTCTTTTCTGCGCATCCAGGGCTGAGAAATCTTCGTTGCCTTTCTCTCCTGAAGGAGAGGAGAGGAGAGATCGCCCGATTAAGAACACAACGGATGCCTCGAACGGCGGCAGACTGTTGGCGAGTCAATTTCACGCACGATTATCTGCCGGGGTATTTTTAAAGGGGTCGTTTTGCGGCCACGGGAAGAAGTTGGGTTACAGGAAGCAGCCACGAGTCCAGTAACCAAAGCAAACACGTGCGAATACGCCTGACTCGAGACATTAATTTCTACTGACCCGTTGCCTCCGTCCGCGTTCGAATTTCACGAGCCATCGACTTCCATCAGAGATCCTGCCCTGACTTCCTTCGGAAAATCGAACGATGATCAAAAAGCTCGATGGAGAGAAGGGAACCACCTATCGTGATTAGTTTATCATCGTAGATTTTGGCGATTTTAAAAATATTTTCGTATCCTTAGATCGAGAGCAAGCTGACTACTTCAAATGAGAATCTTTTAAATTATTGTATACATGTATTGTTGTGATTTTCTTTGATCTTGAAATTAAAACACACGTGGGTGTATTTAGAGTAATGGAATATTATTTTCTTTTGATTATTATATATTGAGATATATTTTCTTTCTAAAAATTCTCGATAATTATATTTCAACAATTTTTTCCTTTTAATATCCTTTTTTCCAAATTCCTCGCACATTTCTACAATTGTCCTTTAGAACATCCCAACGAAATGTTTTCATCCTTCGAGTTCCCCTCTTCATTCCCCTGTTTATTCAGAATTTTCTCACTGGTTGATCGTTTCCTCAAAGCATGTGGAAACAACGCGAGCTCCACAAAGCCTTCCTCTCGAATCGATTCGAAGTTTTTTCCTTGCAGATTCGGCCTCGATTGATTCCAGACTTCCTTTCAATCCCGCCCAATCCAACTCGTTTTCCTTATTTCTCATTATTTCCCCTTTCGATCTTCGATTTTCCACGATCCGTTTCCCCAAACATGTCCGTTTAACGACTCGCGAACAAAACCGATAATTACAGAGAATACTCGCTCGTAATACTCAGGGTTGGCTTTCACTCGAGATCAGAAAACAACAGGATCGTGTAATCGTTCCTGCCTCTTTCGATCCTCCAGCCACGATTTCGTGAAAGTTAATAAATTCACTCGTCGAGCATCGACTCGATTGGTTGCTCGTTAGCTTTCGACGTCTATCCTCCCCCCTCTCCTCTCTCTCTCCCCTTCGAGTAAAGCGAGTCGATCGACGAGATGATTATTCGAAACGCGGATGTATAAATGAAACGCGACTTCAATCTCCATAAATTGTTTCCGTCAAATTGCGGGTTGCCGATTTACAAAGAGAGATCCCTTCGCAACTCTTCTCTATGCGGATTCTCTGGCAAATGACGAGCGGAAACCTCTTCTGTCGTCTCGAGGTTTTTTCCTCGAGTATTCGTGTTAAGCATGGAACGAAGTTACGTTGTGAAAGAGCAGAGCTCTCTCTCTCTCTATCTCTCTCTCTGTTGTGGATTTCGAAAGAAATCGAGAGAACGTAGTTCGCAATACAGTTATTTACAAACATAGCCCGCACCAAAAATCAACAAAGAACTATCTATTTGTATACAAATATATATGTAGGTATAAGAAATAATAACAAAAAGGAAAAATAGACGAAGATTAGATAGGTATATACTTTACGTTGGTAAATATCTTATACAAAATTATTATACAATGGCTTTCTGAAGATTAACGAATAATATATCAATTTTTTCCTATCCTCTAAATGTTGAAACATTTAACTGTAATAGTGTATAAAGATTTGATATCGGGAAGAAAGTCAGTGGAATGGAATCGATTTAAAAATTTCCTTCCATCCGAATATCGAGGAAGGAATAGAAATGAAAATTTGGTTTGTCCATCCGGTTTCGGATTTTCTTCGAGCTTTGAGAACAAGGCGCAACTCGTAAAGAAATATAGGGATATTCGAGCTCTCTGGAATATCGATTCCATATACGGATACGGAAACGTCTATCGATGGTATACGAATCAGAAATTCAGAATAGTAGAGTGATTCCGGGAAAACGAACAAATGCTTGAAGCGAAAGAAAATCGAAAACAGGCAACCCGCCCTCCTCTCCCCCCGACCCGATCGCCGCCACCTCGTATATCACGGTGAAAATCTATTTTTCTCGCGCGACGCATCGTTCTGAAATTCTATACAAAATATCTATCCACGAGATCTCCGGGAATACACGGATATTTCCCCGACGGATCTATTGGTACACCCATTCGAAACGTATTCGGATTTTATGATGCGCGAACGATACGCTCGATCCTTAATAACGCGATTATATAGCTGGTGCAAAATCAATCTGTGACTCAAGGCCACTCGATATTCGTAATATTTCACGGAGAATCTTGTTGATTTTGGTTTTTTGTATATCGAGATTTCGAGAAAAAAGGATTTTCTCTCTTTTTTTAATCTATACCTTTCTCGAACGATTGATCGAAATTTCGAATTTATTAGAATTTTTGTAATTAGTGGGAAAATTTTATTTTTATTCATATATTTATAATTATATTAATAAAATTTATAATTTTATTTTGATTAATTAGATTGTTCCACACTTTTTAATGAATCACTATGTTTCTGCGTATCGTAAAATGATCTTTTCAAAAAAATTTTGTGAAAAATTATCTATTATAAGGAGGAATATATAATACCTTTCTCGAAACATACCTTTCAAATATCGATATATTGCACTCTTCTTACAATAATGGAAGAGATGAAATTTCATATGCATCAGCCTAAACATATTCTTTCTTTATATCATACGGTTTAAGAGTTTATGAATATTTTACCTATTCTATTTTCCTGAATTTCCATCTCCTTCGCGGAATAAATAAATAAATAAATATATAAAAGCCCGTTAAAAAAGGAATAAAAAAAGCCTCGAGCCTCGATTACAACTACTGGATCCAGCTCCAGATTTTTAGGATCACTTTTCGTTAATTGGAATTTTACGACTGTGCCTTTGTGCCATCCATGGCGATTGTCAGCTCCTGATAAAAGCGTCATCGGGACGTTGAACCAGATTCCCCTCCCCCCTACCATCGATACCAGTTGCAACGAGCCATCGCCTTCCATCCCTCTCGCGCCCCTCGATCGCCCCTTTTGTTCGGAGCCAGCGCGATTACGAGTCCTATGAATTCTTGACGGTAGCTGGATGCCAGACGATCCGATAATGAGACCACTCAAAATTCATGTCTGCCTCGTTGTTGAAAAGACACCGCCCGTGCATCCACATCATCCCCTCCCTTCTCCCCGAATCTATTGTATTTGCAAATGCCTGATAGCGTCTGCGTTCGTTCTTGCAGAATTTTCTCCTTAGGGCGCGATGTATAATACCGTTCCCCCGATTCTTTGGGAAAAAATAAATCTACGAAATTCTGGATGCATCTCGCGTGATGAAATTCAAAGGAGAGGAGAAAGAAGAGGAAGAGAAATATTGGAATGACATGGTCGACGTTTGTCGTTCGTTTCGCCCATTTCGCCGGAGACACACACCGGTATTGCCATTGTAACGCCATAGGCGCGCCTTTTGTGAAATTTAAAAGAAAAAAGTATCCCTTTCTTCTCTCCTCACCGAGAATTCCCCCCTTTGAGACGCGTTTCACGCGCACCCGACGTGATTCCTTCTCCCATTCAAGCTAACTCGAAGATCGAGTTCCTCTTCAACGGAGCCCGCAAAGTTTCGAGCCACGCTCGAGGTAACCGATGGAACTTAGAATGTATATATATATATAGAGTTACGGATGTTCGGCCAGCAAATCATCGCTCTCCAAGAAAGAGAGAGAGAGAGAGTTGAAGCGGATCGTGTAACGAGTCGATTCGATGCCATCCCGTCTTTGGCTATTCACACTATTCCCCCGGCTGGAACATTACCCGGGATCGTTTCCACCGATAATACGTTAACAGACGATTTACCGTTTACCCGTGCATTATTTACCGCGTCTACGTACGCGCTAATGCACCCACGGGGATGGATGGAGGGAAAGTCGAAGGGGGAGGAAAGAGAGAGATAGAAGTTACACGAGGAGGAAACTCGGTGGTGCGCCACGAGACGATGAAATATCCTGTCCTCTCTCAGCGAATCGATAAATCGTAATCTCCCAATCTCGATCCACGGAGGTTTCACGCCGTGATCGGATTATATCGGCGGCCGATTCGAGCGACATCGCGTGCGCAGCCTCGAGAAGAGGAGGAGGTTTCCTCGAGAAAGCTCGTGTTTCAAGAAGGAAGGTAATGAAAGGGGGAGGAGAGGAAAAATAGGTCGGCCCCATTCTGCGCCAGGGATGGACTTGGCGAAGGGTCGCACGGGGCCGATAGGGCTCTAATAAAAGGCCGGCCAGATCTCGGACGGAAAGCTCCATTGTACCGTTGTTATATATCTCCTGTAACGCGATATTCTTCTCTTCTCTTCTCGTCCCTTTCTCTCGTGAAACCGAGCTTCTTTCTTTCTGGTTCGAGCGGACGACAGGTGAGCCCGGCACACCTGAGACGTGTATTCTCTTGTTTCTCGTGTTACGTGGAAAAACTGGACGATTTCAGAAATAAAGGGAAGATTCTTTCCCCCCCTCTTGTTCGAAAGAATTTTTGTTAACAAAAGACGATGCAGAATGAAATAGGATACGGATTCGTTCTCGGTCAATCGATAAGAGCAAACTCGATAAATAAAGCCTCGTTGTAATAATCACGTGGAAAACCCTAATTCTCCCCTTCCACCCTCGATTACACGTTACGTAACCGTGTGCCCACGAGCACGAGAGATCCCACCCCCTCTTTAATCGATCCACGCGAGGTGTCCCTTACAAGAGTTTCGATGTACACACCTCGATAACCCATATGAATTTCACATTCATATGGACATATGGCGAACAGCTGTTCATTGTAACGCGTTAATAGTTCGAGGATCTGCGAAACGTCTGGCCGCGGGGTGAAACCGAGACCGAAGGTTCGAAACGGAAGGTTCGCGGCCGAATCGAGGTGTGCATCGAGCCCACCGCAAACCCGTAACCGTATAAAACGCAGTATAATGTCGCCACAGGCCGTCATCTGGCTGTGACGGCAACAACCTCTTCGGCCTGGCCGGCCTGATTAATCGTTGCACGTGTTCGCGCCGTTTATTTTTCGCGATGCCTCAGTTTCAACGCTGTGTCGCTTCCTTTCCTTCCATCTTGCGAACAGAAATATACGTTTTTATATATACATTTATTTTTATTATATTTATATAATTATTATATAATTTTATTATACGTTATTATATATACGTTTTATACATACGTTTATTATATACGAATTATTATTAAGAATTTTATTCTATTTAGAATTGATGACCCTTTGGCGGGATTATCTTTAACAATTTTCTTTAACAGCTTAACGAATGTAATAACATTATTTATTTGGAGGGTTAATGTCAATTTTGTAGAAGCTTTGTTACCAATTATTCGAGTAGCCTGTTCGAAATACCCCGAATAGAAGAAAAAAAGAAAAAGTAAGCGTTTTGAAACTCACTTTGCAACTGTGAATTATGCGGAACATGGTCCATGGTGCACTCGACCAGCCACAATATTGCATCGTCGGTGGTTACTAATGTTCAAGTTTTGATGAACCCGGCGCAACACGGGAGAAATTCCACGCAACGAGCAGGGGCCTGCAACAAATGTCGGCGTTAAATATATCGATTCGATTGTCGAATAGGGAGAGGGGAGGATTCGATAGGGCGACAAGGTTTAAAAAAAAAAAAGAGGGCGGTATAACGCGACGACAAAAAGTCGTGCCGCAGGGATTGGGCAAGCCTCTGCCATGCAAATTCCCGACTTTCGGGATCGAATCGAAAATTCTAATTGCAACGTGTCACTTTTCCATGCCCGTATCTTTCGGTTGGCGTGTCATTAAAGGGCAAAGGTGAAAGGAGTGACGCATGAAAAGAGGGAGAGAGGGGAAAATCGACGGCCGTTCGTGTTTATCGACATTAACACGGTTTGTCCCCCCTCTGTCAATTTCTGGCTGCAATATCAGAGAGACACGTTTCCCTGCACGGACACGTTAAAGCCAACGACAACGTCAGGGAAAACGGAGGACGTCTCTGTGACAACCGCGTTCCCCATCCGCCCTTGTATTTTTCCTACCTCTTACTTCGTCTCTTTTCTCTCTCTTTCTTTTTTCTTTTTTATATCTTTCACTTCCTGCTTCTCTGTTTATTTCTTCCTTCTTTTTTCCTTTCTTTCTTTCTCTCTCTTTCTCCGGTTGGTCGTTTTATTTCTGCCTCCGTGAAAATATTACGGGGGCGAGACTGCATCGTGAAGAAACAGAAGGAGGGAACAACGGGGTGCATAAATTTTAGAAAATTGTTTCTGCCACGTTGCAACGTCAGGATAAAAGAGACGGAGGTTAATACGGAAGTGTCCTCGCGATCGAGCTTCCTTTAACCGGTCGCGTGACTCGAAAATTGGATGGGATCTTTTTATCACGCTCTCTCGTATTTAACCTTCTTCTCTCTCTTTTTTTCCAAGAAATCTCGCGAAAAAAAACAATTGCCTTCCTTCGAGAAATTAAATAAATCCCAATCTAATTTCTGAGATTCAGAAAGAAGAAAATCATTAATTATTTGTAAGTAAGATCGATTTCGAATTCGTTGTAATTTTTCTTCGCAAGAAATGAATCAAACTTAACTTTTTCAAACTTTTCAAATCGATTGAATTGAATTTACATTTGCTTCAAAATTAGCGAAAAAATTAAAAGAACCGAAATAAGGTCGCTCCATATATTTTTTAATGAACGATCTACGTTAAAGATAATTTAAAAAAAAATTAGAAAGAAAGGAAATATAACGAAACATAAAACGCGTCGTATAAATTTTGACTGAGAAAACGTACCAACCCTCTTTCCCCAACCGAATCTCTAACATAATCATCTCTAACAAAACTGAATCGAACGACCAATTTCCAAACGAGGCAAGCTCAAAGAGGCAAAATTCGAAACCCGGCTCCTAAATTACAACTTCGTTGGGGCAACATCGCGAAATAGAGGGAACGAGTTGTGGACTCGATAATATTCGAGCGACGAAGCGGAAAATCCTGCTGCGGGGGCTCTTTGCCAAGGACGTGTCTACTTGGATCGGGAGGAAGGAGCCTCGAAGGGTTGTCGCGGCCATCTCGATCGTGCCCGCTAATTTCCTTCTCGCGGTCTGCTTACCTCGTGCAATCGGTACGGTCAAAGGCGATGTCCATCGGCCGCCAATATAATTACGCGTCTATCGCGCTTGCATACGCGCCGCTGTAACATTGCGTTTGAAGTCCGGCGGATTGCCATTAGCCCAG
>NW_006263598.1:19601-22647 GCF_000469605.1 Apis dorsata | reverse complement strand
GAGGGTGGGGGGGGCTCACCCTTGGCGAGAAACGCCGGTGTCGAGCTCGCGCGTCTCGACACGAGTGGTTATTGAAATTCTAAAATGATTTTATACCGAGTGACAGGTAATAACCCAACAGGCCGACCCGTGTTACTCGTGTGAATATTTAACGCTTTCATTGGGGGATCGTTGGATAACGTCTTGGATGCAGCGTTTGTGGTACACTTCGTTTGGAATCGATTCCTTTCTGTTAATCGTTGATCTTTTATATATCTTTGATCGAGGGGCAATTTAATTATGCGAGGAAAAATAATATTATCAGTTGAAGAAAATTATAACTACAAATTAATTACTTACAGTTCTTTTCTTGCTGATAAAATGAAGATAATACTTACGTTTAACAAAAATTTTTAATAAGCAATCATTTTGCAAGAAATTTGCGAGAAAAAGCAATTTGGATAAGTTAATTTTATTATTATAACTTATATATTATAATTTTATTATTATATAATAAATCATTTTGCAAGAATATATAATCGCGAATATTGGGAGGGGCAATTTGGACAATTTAATTTTGTAATTATTATAACTACAAATGAACTACTTATAGTTCTTTTCTTACTGGCAAAATGAAAATAATATTTACGTTTGATAGTTTAAAATTTTTAATAAACGATTATTTTGTAAGAAATTTTGCAAGAACACATAATAATCGCGAATATTGGAAGGGGCAATTTGGACAATTTAATTTTGTAATTATTATAATTACCAATTAACTATTTATGGTTCTTTTCTTGCTGACAAAATGAAGATAATACTTACATTTAACAAAAATTTTTAATAAAATCATTTGGCAAAAAATTTTGTTGAGAATGCACAATCGCGAACATTGGGAGATTCGTCGAGCGAGAAAAGCTAATTCTAAGCGACAATTGTGCCGATTTGTCGCTTCAACGAGGGCGCGGATTCACGTAGCCGGTGATGAAGTTATCGAAGTTACAAGGCAGGCTGAAATACCTGCGGTTTACATTAGCTACCTGCCCGCCACGGCATTAGTTCATAATTGCGCGACATTGTCGTGTCGCTGTAACTCCACGCGCGGGGACATTGAACGCCTGATTGGCGTCGGGGCCGAGTTCTCTTCATGGTTAACGCGCGTGCTACACCGCGCCGATGAATATTTAAATTTAACGTGATTACACGGACCGTTTTGCCCCACCTGCCGCCCGTCGAATCTGAAACGCTGTCAAAGGGATGGCCGACCACTTTAGCCCGCTATAATGCAAGATAATCCAACCCTTTAACGATCTTTGCCGCATCCTGTCGGACGATCAACTTGCGATTTTCGATCGGGAACCGATCTGCACCCGTATACGCGCTCAATTTTCGACAGCTTTCATTTTTGTAATAATCTTACACACAGAGATGGTTCATCCTTTCAATCGATCGAATTATCACAACAATCTATTCTATTCATTCCATTCATTCATTTATAAAAGGAATTAATAATTTGCATCCTAGTTCTCTCCTTACGAGAATTAATAAAATCTTAACGAGTTCCAACCACGAACAAAATATCGTTGGAAACCCCAACGATCCATTTCCGAGTGAAAAATTTCGAACAATCGGAAAAAATCCGGGCTATTGAACGGGGCGAGCCAACGTCAATCCCACGTACGTATATTGAGCCGATGAAAAAAAGGAATCATTGGAGGAACGGGGACGAAATATACGTATATATGCGCACAACAAGCAGTGGCCAACGACCCGTCAAAAATGTAGGACACAAACGCGCGGCTCCCTTTTCTTTTTTTCGCCGCGAATAGCCCGCATGCAACGCGCGGAACCGGGCTGCTCACCATTCCAAAGGGGAAGGGCAGACCTCTGGAAATGATGGCCTCCGCGAAGGAGAAGAAAGGCGAAAGCATATCGCGGAGGGATATGCGTACAACGCTATTTATCCCCTCATCCCTACATGGCTCCTTCCCTCATCCGTGAAGGCACACACGTCCCATCCCCCTTCCGCCCCTTTCTTCACCTCCCCTCGGCTCGTTCCACTGCACCCTCTTTTCTGCATGTTAACCCTCTAGCCGTCCAATGTATGTACATACATATGTATTTTATACAGTATATGCATATATTCCAGTCAAGAGTTTCCAAACCATCCTGACCCAGAAATACAGAAATTGTCCGAAACTTTTTATTCGAGTCTTTGGAAACCGTTGAATCCACGTATCTGTTATCTTCTCTCTTGTTCTAATACGAATTTTGTGGTTCGTGAAAAAAATTCAAACAAACGACTCTTCTCGTCGTAATGGCTGTCGATGATAATTAGTGGTGTTAACGAAGGTGTTATCTGTATTACTGTGGCTGTTAACAGCTATGAATGTCACGAGAATTGTCGATTCGTTGAAACAATATAAAAAAAGAGGGAAAGTCATGGAGAGGAGAAAGAGAGATTTTATTAATAGAATCCATCATTACTTAATCCTGTGACGCGAAAAAAAAAGGAAAACATTCCTCCAGAAAGTAATACGGGGAGGGAGGGGATGAAACGTCACTCGGTGGATTGTTTACCTCGGTCCATTTCCCTACCTCCTCCTTCTTCTTTCGAATACATTTTCATTCGTTATTAGAAAAGATAGCGACTTTCTTTTTATAAAAGTTTCACCCTCCGAGACTCGCCGCCGCCTTTATTTTCACGCCACCCCCTTCGCGTTAAACGAATTCCATTCAGCAAATAGACGCGAGAGTTTACCTTCTTCAACTACGGGCTTCCTATTATTTACCCGATTTCTCCCAACGAGCCGGCAATTTCCCTGATTATTTTTCAACTTTCATGCGTATTTTCTACCTCCCTCTCCCCCTCCCTTCCTCCTGTCTGTTTGATGAAAAGCTATTTCCGCGAGAAACTTCGCTTTTTCATTATCCAACCAACCGAAAGCAAGTTTCACATCCTTCCACAACCGAATTAAACCCGCGCTTCTAAGATCTAATTTCCACCGTTTGAAAAAAGAAATTATTAACCCCTCCCAGACTTTAATCTCGTCACTTGGAACAACAA
>NW_006263598.1:14017-19407 GCF_000469605.1 Apis dorsata | reverse complement strand
TAGTTTCCATAATGAAAAAAAAAAAAAAAAAATCATTCTACTTGCGAAACGCCCCTTCAGAACTCAGAATTCACCCTGTGTCGAGATTCCTCCACGTATAAGAAAAATCCTATATCCGCCTAGATTACAAATCCTGTCGATAGCCTGTCCTTTATTACAAAAAGAATCGTCGCAGACGCCAACGTCCAAGAAGGGGATGGACGAGAAACGAGAGTTGGCTGTTATCGTGGAGATTCAAAGTAGCGTGACAACGAGAGAAATGGGAGGGCAATGGTAGAGGGAAAAATTTGACGAAAGAAAAGCCGCGAGGAATAATAAGGGGTGCAAGTGAGAGATTCGTGGAAGGGGTGGAAATCGCGAAAATATTTTTCCAGACATCTCTGAATTATTCCCCGCGCAAGGGAGGCCCAGCTCGACGCCGATAGAATATTTTCTAAAGAACTCATTATCGGAAAAGTTACTCCTTCGTGGCCGGGAGGGGAGGGAAGGGGAGAGGGGGTCGAATCGAGAGGACCACCCTCGAAGATGGTATTAATAGTTGATTCGCACGGAAACGATTGGAATCGAGTCGACCAGAAGTTTTCTATCCAGAGTCCACCAATATCGTTCCTCGCTAAGATCGGGATGGAAGCCTCTCTTAAGCTTCACGACCGGGAACCGTCTCAATCGAATTACGGAAACGATTCTGGCTCGATGCCCGGATGCTCTTTTCTCCCGGATGTTTCGTTTGACCCCCCCGACGGCGTCCAGTTTTACATTTTTTAACAAGCCTTCAAGAGCTGTTGAAAACGATTGGTTATATTGAATTAGAAACATATTTTCCGATTCAATTCGAGAATAAAAATATAAACGAACACTCACAGATATACAGTAGTACACTTTGAAGAGTCTCAGTTAATCGGTTGTTAATATTTAATTCATACTTTTCATCATTCGTAATATTTTTGAGAAACCACATCTATCTTTGAGAATTATTAATAGATCACTATTTTAAATTTATCTTTTTTATTTTACAATACTCGATATATTTTAATGATCCGAAATTATCATATTATATTATATATTGTAATTAACGAAATGACAATTACTCCTTGCTCCATGCAACAAATCCTAAAAACACGAAAACACGATAAATTTTCCTCTATTCCATTCTATCATTCCAAAGAAGATGTAAATCCTATACACGTACAATATTGGAAAGGTCGTTATACCCTTCTTAGAGGCGTCATTCCGAGACGACAAGATATTGATTTTCCATTTCTTAGGCTTAGACCATCGGTAGATAGTCCATCGTCACCGCGGTGAAACGAAGAAGAGAAAAAAAAGAAAAAAAAAGAAGAAAAGAGAAAAGACTCGCGCTCTTCACTGTCTTCTCCCTCGGTGTGCACGGGCCATTACACCGCCCGTAACCCTTCTTTAAGCGCGCGGTTCGCCCTCGCACTCGGTCACGCCCAGCGCTATCTTAACGTCCGTTTTCGGGGTTTCGGTATTTTTAGCGGATAATATACCTGCGTTGTGAACAAGAAAGGAAGGGGAGTCGAGGTTCTGATCTATGGTTTCGAGGAACAGAAATCAGAGGGGGAGAACTCACCACCTACCACGGGAACAGAACGAACGCCTCGCGTAAAAAACATGATCATATCTCGTCAACTTACAAAGATTGCATCGAAATATTCTAAATGGAATTTTTATTGCCTTTCTCTGCTTGGGTCTTTAGCTATCAGAAAAGAATTTTAAAAAGCGAAAACGAAAGAAAATTAATTGAAAAACGAGTTGATGAGTCCAGGAATGATTGAGATGTATGTACAGTTTGATTACACTTTATACGATAAATCTATATCGAATGATGGAATTACGTGGAGGATTCCTCGAATGCTATTAGCATACATCTTTCATAAACTTATCATCGAGGAAATTCGTATTGTTTTCCGAAGAGCGAGAAAAATGGAAGGAGAGAACGGTATTATTCGCGTGTTCCCCGTTCGTGTCGTGCAATTTCTTCCCCTTCGAAGCTACCAAATCATTGTAACCATAGCACGAAAAACGGTCACACGATACCTTTCACGATTCCGCCTATCAAACATTCACCGTTCAATTTTATTTGCAATTTCGATCCAACTGAAATATACACAAACCGACTGTGTGTACTCCCATATTCATAAGATATCTTCTATATATATATATATATTTATGAGATTTATTTCCAACTTCTGAATGAAGAAACTTATGATTAAAATATACACAGAGGAAAAATGGTACACGCATATCCATCTTCATATTTTCACGCGGAAAGTTTTTTCTCTTCTCTTCTTGAATTACGTAATTACCAATATTTTTCCTTTACTGTCGCCATATACTCTCGAATCAATTTCCCGATAATTCGAATTCCTGGTCATAAATCTTTACGTAGAATAAAGAAAACGTGCATGTTATCCAAGTTTCGTCGATTTAGACGATCGATTTAGAACGAAGCACGTTGCCGATCCGCAAGAGGGAAGAAATCGCGGGCGCAAATACGAGCAGCCACTTCGGTGATTTACGAGAACGTTCAACGTGCCAGGCTGGTAATGGGCCGATAGAACAGACGAAGGCAGCCTCAAAGTCTGGCGTCGCGCGACCGTGAAACGGGCACAGCCTTCTTGAAAAACCGCCGCACCGCGCGAGCGTACACTCGCTATCGGTCTTACCACGCTCGAACGCATCCGCGCATCCTGTTTGCTTCCTCGAGCAATCGTATATTCTCGGCAACCAACCCTTCCAACTCTTTCGCCATCGTTGCTCCGTTCCTAGGAGTTCGTGAGGGGTGATCGACGCGCTATCAAAATCGAATTTTCGATGCTTCTTTGAATGTTTTCTTCTTTGAGAGAATCGAAAAAGAATGGAATTTTTCATATTTCCATTGTAGTGAAACATTCTGCCAATTTTACGACATTTACTTTGAAGGTAACATTGTTTTTTATAGCGAGCTTCGAATAGAACTTTCGATGTTTTTCTAAATTTATTTGATACTCTTATAATGGAATTTTGTCAATTTTGTGAAAATTTTGTTTTTATAGATCAATTCGTTGTAATTTGAAAGTGAAGCTTTTAATGCTTTTATCGATTTTTCTAATACACTTCGAAAGTGAAATTTTATTTCATTGGTGTGTTATTTTGAAAAGGGGATTTTTTCAAGATTTTTTATAACTCACGTTGCTACTTATTGAAAATAGAATTTTTGATCTCTTTATAGATTTTGCGCTAAATAAATTCGTTACGATCGATGAAACAGGTTTCGCTTGTCTTCATGCACTTTTTAAATTAAGTTTAGACTCTTTTTGAGAGAAGGATTCAAGTTTTGCAACTGATTTCTACGTCCAAGTTGCTTGTAACTTGTCCAATAAAGTAACGAATAGATGACACAAGAATCCTAAGATATACGATGTTTCGTCTTTTGACTTGTTGTAAAAACACGAAATACCTCGATTTATGCGGTTCTCTTTGATCACCATGGATATGTTTATGGCCGAAGAAAATGTGAAATAAATAAATGGAGAGGAACGAAATCTTCTCAACTTTTTCCCCCCTTCTTCTTTTTCTTTTTTTCTTTTTTTTTTTTCGTAACGGGTAGCAAATGAAAGTTAATTAAGTCGAAGACTTATTTTGCGTAAAAAGATGCTGCAGCTACGTAGCGAGCCATGATCGATCTTGCGTTCATGCTCGAACGAACCGGTGCATCCGGTTCTCATGCCCGAGCAGAAGAATATTCTGACAAACGGCGGCGAAATATCGTAAAACCGTCGATCGTTGATAATTAATAGCATCAAGGAACGAAGCGGCCCATTATCAATGGAAAGCAATAAATAATGATTCTCTTTCGCCGACTGTTTATTAGAGGCTACCACTCTTTATTGTCAGTGCCACTTCATTGCACTCGCCGATTCATTCCACCTCTATTGTCTCTCTGATCGTTTCTTTCGTGTCCTTTCCCTCTCTTTCTTTCTTTTTTTTCCTTCTTTCGACGTCGAGCAGACAATAAATTTATTCCACTCGTTACCTTTTCTCGACGAAATGAAACGAAGATCGATTCCGCGTACTCCGACGAAATATACGGCTACATCAAGATGATACTCTTTAAAATATTCTAAAACGATACAAATTGCAACTACTTTCTCCTTAGAACTAACAACGAGAATTATCGTAATCGAAGTAGAATAAAAGTCATCGTTTTTTGAATAATTAATGAATGATTGTTTTGAATATCTAGATTCAATGTGAAGAATTTCTTCAATTTCATTCAAAACACATGTATCAACGATAATTTAAAGTATTTCTTTTTAGATAATAAGGATAATGAATAACGAAATTCAATTAGAAAAAGAATATTCGTTATTTTTAACGCTACGAAAACCAATGAAGCGATACTAGCGCCACGTGACTGTTAACTACTAATATCCAAAGAACTTATATTATTCTTACTCTTACTGTTTTCTTATTCGAATTATTACGAAAAAAATCGAGGAACGAATTACCAATCGTACGATTCCATCCTACAATTTCACTCTTTCCCAGTTCGTTACGAGAAGATTTTTCATCTTCAGCGAAAAAACACAGCGGCGACAAATTGCTCGCGTGAAAGCGGCACTTAAACCGGGCCGTAGAATTTAAACGGATTACAGGCACTCCCTTACAGGAAAGTAGGATATACCTTCTCTCGTGTCTGAGGGACTCTCCTCCGGAGAACCCTCCGATAATCCTCCAGATAAGAAATATCAAGGTACAAAGGCGAGTCAGAGGCGGAGGCTGGAAATCCAAGATCATATTCCGTCCGTCAGGAGCCAGCCGGAAGGATTCGTCTCGCGTTTCCCGTCGCGCCTAAGTACTCGCTCATTAAAAATAACGAAGGCGGCGAGCGGGCGGGCCCGATAATTGAATTTCCAATATCTATTTACCTTTGCAAAGGACCATGAATCCTCTTCCCTTTTTCTTTTGCGATCGAACCACCCTCCCTCCCCTCCCTCCTTCGATGGCTTATCCTCGAAAGAGCCTCCTCCGCGATTCTTCGTCTCTGATCGAGACAGAAACGAATCAACTAAAGAACGAACGTGGTCTAAATCTGTAACTCGTCCTCGAGGAAACGTTTCGTGAAAAATATAAATGTTTTTCGCACATACATATGTATATATATATGCACATATATGAACGTTTTGAGCGGGCTTCGCGATATTTCGGCCACTTAATGGAAAGCTGAAGGAGGCTGCCCGAAAGGGAAAGGATCTCACATATATTTCTCCTCGGGGTAGGGGGTGGAAAAAGCGAAGTCGTAGCCGGAACCGCCCCTCGTTTAAGAGGCAAAGAAAGAAAGGAAGAAAGAACTGGGTGAAAAGGGGGAGGATGGGGGATCGGTGGAG
>NW_006263598.1:10698-13701 GCF_000469605.1 Apis dorsata | reverse complement strand
TATATATATATATATATATATAGGGGTGGACGTTAAAAAACCTGCGAGCGCTGGTCCCTTCGCCGGTGGAATTTAATTTCGACGTTTTAAGAGGACCCTCCCCTCCCTTTTGTCGTGTCCTCCTAACTCGTCTCCCCTCCCTTTGTGCGCGCCTCTCTATCTCTCCCCCTCGATAGATGAAAGAGGTTTATTGACCTGTCCGCGGTAAACTCCGCGAAAACTAGCCTCCCTCTCCTCCGTTTTCTCTTTCCTCCTTTCTCCTCCTGCGCCTGTATTGTTCAGTTCTTCCGCTTCGTCCTTCTTTCTGCCGAGATTCTTCCCGGCGTGCCCTAGTCGGGAGGACTCGCGCCGGCCACCAAAGGCCAATCAATTAATAAAAAGTAAATTAACTCGTCCCGTCCATTAGCATTCGTTATCGTCAATCGACGGGCTGGCCCGTGTGCGCCTTTTCCGTTCCACCATAGCATTCGTGGGGCCCGCATGCGTGTGTAACCCGAGATCGTTGGGAACAGTTCAGCGACTAGGCTCGATCGTCGCTTGACGCGATTCTTCTCTCGATTCGTGCGTACTTTGTGCGTACAATTGGTTGGCTATGTATGTATGTAAATACGTGTGCGTGCACGCGAGGAGGACCGCGCGGTATTCAATGGCCAGCCTCTTTCACGAGGGTGGACGAACGTCACTCTTTGATCCGGGCACAATCGTGCCTCCGTAATCGAAGCCGCCTGCCGCCATTGTGCCAGGTGGTCAACCGCTTCATCCACGTCCGAGCGTGCACGTGCAACGTTTCCTCCAGAAATCTGGTACGAAACGATCATCGTTCGAATTGCTTTTGTTGACTTTCGACTCTTTGAACATTCGCTTGTTATCTTTACCGTACGGTATCAGGATGCGTTCTTTCCAGCTTGAATAAAACGAACGATATCAAGGTTAATATTAACAAGGATGTTATAAGACGTTGGATATAAGACGTATGATCGGTCACGAAAGTTTTATCGAAGCATTAAAATCAATGAAAAGTTCTTAATGTAACTTTGTATAAAGTATAAGAAGTTGTATGCGAAGTTAACTGTTTCTTTATTGAAGTTTCACTTCGAAAGAATGAAATCAATCCTTAAAGTTTTGGTGGACTCTTTTCAAGTTCCTTTTTTCTTTTTTTAATATAACTTTGTGATAATGGAAGATAAAGTGAAACTTCAAATATATATATAAAAAAATATGTTTAAAAACCTTTTTTAAGGATAGTTTTCGGAAATTAATTTCAAAAGATCTCGAGAAAATGGAGAACCATTAATAAAACATCCTTTTGTTCGAATACGCATATATACAATGGATAGAAAATTAATAAGTTCGATTGGTATACATCCGAAACTCTCGTGATCCCACGAGGAGGAATTTAATCCATAAACCACGGGCTTTATCACGCTGAATGTGAGAATTCGGTCGTGTCTGGCGAATACTGACTCCACGGGAACGAATATCGAAGGAAAAGCCGTCAAGGAGGGAGGCTGGAAGGAGGGTGGAAAAAAATCTCAGGACACTTTTCTTTCTCCCGAATCGAACGAAAGTGAGCGAGAGACGCGGACGAGGATCAACGACGAGAAGAGAGAGGGGAATAGAAAAAAAGGGAAGTCTTTAATCGAAGCCACGTCGAATCGATCGGCAAGCCAGTTGTCGAAGGGGGTGGAGAGGGTAAAGTAGCGCCCCGTCGTCGAAGGGAGATCCGGTTACAGATGGCATAAAACGACTGGCAGCTTTGCATTAGCTTCGGTAATGGCGTACGTGACCGCGAGCTTAATATCCCGGAACGGTCTCTCACCTTTTCCATCTTTTTCACAGCCTTCTTTCTCCACTTCTTTCTTCTCCTTCCCTCGTATTTTTCGTTCCTCTTCTCCCCATTTATTCCATTCCGTCGTGCCGAGAAAAGAGTTAACTCTCAGTTTATCGTTTCCTCTCTGTCGCAGTTCCCTGACGATACATACGTATGACAAACTGCTTACTTTTATTATTTTCACTATATTATAACGTTACGCGTTATTCTTTCTTTTTGTATGAACTATTTGACGAATAGAATGAATATTTGAATAAATTGTAAAATATAATATTCTAAAGTTTATATTAAAAATCTTTTACATTTATCGAACAATATCACGAATTAATTAAAATATTATTCGAATCGAATTTCTTTTAATTTAACCCATCATAAACTGTTTCATTTTTATTAACAATGAATAACGACTTCTAAATAAAATATTAATAAGGATAATGACAAAATGTGAAAAAAAGAATCCTCAAGAGATATTCTTTTACGAATAACTCTTCTTCGATAAATTTAAATTTTCTTCAACAACAAAATATTACGCGTCACACGAATTCTGTAAATATTATCTGCAATTAAATATTAATCTATCTTACTTATATTATTTACAAATTATTCTTATTTACAAACGAATCTTCTTCGAAAAAATCTCTGGCTTATTCCTTCCTAAGAGGCAAAAATATCAACAAGGCCCGTACGATTCGAAATATCCTCGTCACGTAATACAGCCAAAGGACCACGAAATCGAGCCGATATCCGCCACCAGTGCAGCCAACCGATCCCCAACCCCTGCTGGTGCCACCATCAACGTGGCATCACGATCGCCTCTCCATCCCTCCCCCTCCTCCCGCGATGGAACAAGCCGCCTGTCGAACTCCGATCGTCCGAAAGGGGATGGTACACGGTGGACAGAGAGAGAAAGAGAAAGAGAGAGAGAGAAGGAGGGTGGCGGTATCGGACGGCGCGATACGAATTTATATTCGTGTAAAATTAAATCACATAGGCGGTCTGCGCGGCTGGGCCAAACCGACCAACCAGACCTGCCGATGCAACTCATATGCATAAAGAACCGATTGTTTCGTCCTATCTCCTGTTCTGCAACATTAGCGGGAACCGGGCAATCCGGTTGATTATCTTTTAATTAAATGTTTGCGTTTTATCGGGCGCGCCCGACCTCGACGCAA
>NW_006263598.1:5518-10540 GCF_000469605.1 Apis dorsata | reverse complement strand
GAGTTCCGAGACCGAGCTTGCAACAACCACCCCTCCCTTCCCCCCACACTCTCCCCTGCGGGGAGAGAGCACGTCTCTCTGTATAGATACCACCTCGAAACAGGCAGCGGAAGCGGCTGGGATAGCACCAACGACGTGTCACGCGACTAACTCAATTATACTCGATACAGGGTTGAATGTACATATACACGCCACTTCTCTCGATTCCTCCTCTCGCTCCCCCCTGCGTTTCCTCGTTGCACCCTACTCCAGGGGGAATACACGTACGCGTTCCGCGTCAAACCGTCCTCTTCGATGTATTATGGTCTTAATCACCCCCCTCCCCTCTTCTGCGATGATGAGCTACAGGGATGACACAGGTGCGTGGAAACGGATGCTGACAGGTGCCTCGAAGAGCATCGCATATCGAATAGAATGATTCCTAATTCCCCTTTCTGGTAACAAACAACGTAATTCACTCTTGAAATTATAAGAAGGGATGAATCAGAAGGATACTTTTAAATATGTTCTTTAGGATATTTCTTTCAAATATGTTCGCACTTCTAATTTTCCAATATTATATGTTGGTATAATTTGCATCCCTTACCTACAATTCCATTCAGTGAATAAAAGAAGTGTATCACTGAGAATGGAATATAATAAAACAACCGGTCGTCGTTTCTCCTCGAAAGGTATATCCTTTGGATTTGTCTCCGTGGAAAGGTGAGCGACGAAACACGGGCAGGCAAGAGCGCAACCGGTTAAAAAGTCCGATCGATTGGGCTGGGTGAGAGAAAAAAAAATCCGCGTGGCGACACGTGGGCTGCCAGGCCATTGTGCGCCTCCCCCCTCCTCCACGTGTTCTCCGTGTTCGCACACGCGGGCTTCAACCCTGAAACTCGGGGCCGCGAAATTCAATAGCCGGGAGGAATAAATTCCGCGATAAACGCGGAACCGTAGAAAGTCTCTCCTGGATCGCGCGCGACAATACTATCTATCTTCCGCGCCAGTCAGATTCCATTCGATCCAGCGAATCCATTGTCTCGCGATGAACGACCCATAACAGCACCGCGTAATCTGAATCACGTCAGGATTTCGCGCGCCCGCGCGCGGACACACGCGCACACGTGCATACAGTGTGTCTCAGATCGGTATGACGCGTGGTATGACAAGGCTAATTTCAACGATAAGTCGATGAACGAGAAGAAATTTTCCAGATAGTGAAACAGTTAATATCTATTAATTAAATTTACTATTGAAAAGTAATTTAGTTTACTTGAAAAGAAAATACTTAATAATTAATAATCTTTAGAATAAAATCCAACTGAAAAAGGAAATTCACATAATCTTATTGTAAATATAATAATTAATCTTTTTAATAGATAAATTTAATATTATGAGATATTCGTATATCTTGAATACCATTTATATAATGTATATATCTTCCAATAATATAGTATGAATAAATAAATGTAAAAATGATTGATTCGATCTCGAGATTGGAGATCGATTCGAAAAATTTAGTAGATCGTAGATCGTTGTATTCTTTTTTCGCTTATTTTTGCATTTGAAATACACTCTATTTGCACTTATAACACTTTTCTCGAGACACCCAATAGAGATTGAAGAATTCATAGAAGATATTCATAGAGAGAGAGAGAGAGATGGATCTGGTCTCCCTCTTTCCTTCCTGATTTTCGTCGTTCGTAGCTGCGATATAGAGCGGCCGTCTCGGTGCACTCGTGCGAGGCTAAGACGCCTCGTAAAGTTCGCAAGAAAGGCATAAAGTTAACCCGGGGATGCCGTAAACACGTCGTACGAGGATCAGAATTGATACTTTATGCGCGACCCGCGAGCAATAAACGCGCCCTCCAACCTAGACCAAAATCCAGGATGACGATCCACGGGCCTCGATGAAGAAGATCGCCCACGGCCAACTCTTTCCTTTGTCGCGCATAGGGGATAACCCCTCCCGTGAAATCGACTTTGATAATCCTCCGACGTTTCTCGCAAAGAGGTGGGTGAGTCTGAATTTTATAAACGCTTTATAATCACCTTCTTTTCAAATATCCTTCTTCAGAATATATAAACATATTGGGTTACAATATCGTAATTTTTGGAAGAGAACGTAGCTAAACTTTCTTTATTTTCATTGCAATCATTCTTCTGATAAATTCCACATCTTCGATTGATATTCGAAGAAATTTCCACGTATACACATTTCAATTTAATCGATTCGGAAATTTAAATAAAATCGTTGACTGGAAATGTCGACGATGGTTGCAAAGATATTTCCCTCCTCGGGCGTAGGAATTTGATGGGGAAATAAAATTCCAGTCCTCCAGAAGACAACGCGATTCCCGTTTAAACGCTTCTTCCGGAACACCTTGTACGCACGCGTGGGTATCGAGGCCTCCGCATCTCCTCTCGTATCTTCATCTCACGAGCCATCGAGCGCGTCGTCGACTCGTAGAAATTGGATTTGTACGTACTTATACGGCATACCCGCCATCGTTGCTCTTCCTTTCGCCGTAGAGTTCCATTCAATACCTTCATGCCGAAAAAGCCACGTATTAAAAGGAAACAATCGAACATACAAACAGCGAAGCGAAAAACTTCCATCGGAGAGAGAGAGAGAGAGAGAGAGAAAGAGATACAACAAGGCATTAGTTCAATGCCTATAAAATCAACTGCGTAAAACATTCCATCGTTTGATTAAAACTCACTTCATAAACGTCCCAAATAATACTTTACAATACAGTAGCTGAAACGCGTTTCTTAAACTTCTCTTCTCGACAGCCTCGAAAGCAGGGATATTTATCGAGCCACGCAAACCAATAATTATTTCGTTGGCATCCGACGAACGAAGAAACACGACTTCCTTCGTCCGTGCCACGTGTGTGTTTTCAGCTCGCACGCTTCGGGCCCCTCCCTTTTCCTCACGCCATTGGATTGGAAATATGCGCAGTAATGATTCGATAAATAGTCCGTCCATATTTCTTCTTCACCGTCCGTATACCAACGTTAAAAAGGTCGAGAAAGGAAACGAGGTCGAGTTCGAAAACGAGGCGATCCTATTCCGAGAAAAGTGGTTTGTAATTATCTCGTGGACGAACATTCCTCTCGCAACTCCTCCTCTATACTGCGCTCTGTGTACGTATGTTTCTGGATAAAACTCGAGAGAGGAGGGGAGAGCGCACGGTATTCCCACCAAGACACTCGTGGTTTGTTATGTTCGTTTATAGGCCACGATAATATGTTACGATGCCTAGCAATAACATGGATCATAACAATCGCGAAATTCGTCTTGGCCATGACTAGCATGGGGCTGACAATGGTGTGTAACAATTATTTATAAGGGAGAACAAAGCGGCTACCGCGTGGAGGACTATTTTCCCTTGATTTAACGTAGCACGGTGTACGGTTCGTGGATATCGGTGTTAAATTAAAATCAGTGTATCCATTGAATACCGGTTCGGTATAAACGGGCCAGCCTCGCTTCTTAATCCCTCCTTTGCCAGCCACTGTGCGCGGCTGCGATTCCGTTCCATTCATACGGAAGATTAAAAAGTACGACCTCTCGGTAGTTGGAATACCGTTGGGGGATGAAAACTCTTCCATTGTGCAGGCTCGCTGCAAAATTCTGCGGGAATATGAGCGAAGACAGTGCAATGTACCCTTCTAAATGTATTTTCTATCTAAAATCCACTTTAATAAGATCCTGACTGAGATGAAGGAACAATTTATTCAAAGGCCATTGTCTTTCTTTAAAAAAAAAAAAAAAAAGAAAGAAAAGAAAAACGAGCAATCCGAAAAAAATCTCGCAAAGTAAATTAACTTTCAGCTTCTGATTCTTTCAAATCTGCTTTAACTAAGATTATTCGTACGCTCATTAGAAGTTTATTGTTCTCTCAAAATCTATCTCGGCTCAGGATCTTGAAAAAGGAAAAAGGAAACGAATTTATTCGAGGTCCCCATTGTTCCCCAAAAGAACGGGGCAAAAATTTATGAAGCAATCTCCGGCGTCTATTTCCAAAATCTACTTTAACAGGATGCAACGAAGAAGAGAAATAGAATTTAAAGTTTATTGTTCTGTAAAATCTATTTCATTCCTAATTATAATAAAAAAAAAGATTTTATAATAAAGATTTTATACAAATTTAACTAATACCTTTTTTCTTTATTGATTATTAATTATTTCTTTTAACAGAATATCATTTTGAGAAGTATAAATATAAATAAATTATTCTATAAAATCCATTCTTTTTTCATTTACACAAAAATTTTCGTTAAAATATGATATACCTATACATTCTTTTGTAATATCGATTATATATTTCCAAATCTACTTTAACAAGATGCAACGAAGAAGAGAAATAGAACTCGTTCAAAGTTTATTGTTCTGTAAAATTTATTTCATCCTAATTGTAATAAAAAAGCAAGATTTTATAATAAAGATTTTATGCAAATTTAATCAATACCTTTTTTCTTTATTAAAACCGATTATTAATTATTTATTTTAACAAACTATCATTTTAAAGAGTTTTTTTTGAAATACAAATAAATTATTCTATGCCTAATATTATTCTCTCTGCATTCACGCACAAAAAATTTCGTTAAAATCATATTTTTCGAATAATTTTCTACTTTAACGAGATCCTAATAAAAAAAAGGAATTAATTTAGAGATCGAGTATTCTCGAGAAAAAGAAGATCGTCTCATAAAACAAATTTCTATCTTCGAAAGATCCTAAAAACGCAAGTATTATACAGAAGCGGGCCGTTGCTCTTCAAAGCGCAAGCAACGGGGAGCCACAGCATCACGAGGAGTCGCGGCCTTGATGAATTATTAAACGAGAACCCTTGCTCCTAATGAAGCTATAAAACGGGAGGAGAGCGAAGGGAACCGAGGACAAGAAAGGTTCCAAACGCGGGACCGTTAAACTTGTCTTCGTTTAAGCGGAGATCCATCCTATACATCCTTCTCCTCTATCGGCCGTGGAATTATTACAATGACGAATCGTGCACCGCGGACTCGAAGAGC
>NW_006263598.1:3155-5215 GCF_000469605.1 Apis dorsata | reverse complement strand
GCACGACGATCCGTTAATGTCAACCCTTGCCGAAGCGAACAGTTTCCAGCCACGGTCCGCCTAATGACAATGAGTCATCGGTCACTCGGTCGGTTCCGTTCATCCCGCTTTGCCTCCTCCAGGCCTCTGTGTAACATTAGTACTAATTGGTGATTTAATCCTAGCCGGAAGCACGGGAATTATGCAGCAAATTGCCGCTTTATATACCATCGAACCCCCTTATCGCGATACGAACGATACAGCTTTTATCTGGAGAATCTTTGCGCGATCATCCTCGTCGATATCCCGATATCGTTAAATCGCCTTTTTCTTTTTCTCCAGTAGATCACTCGTCGAGATCGAATGTCGAATAAATTTGATAGAGGAAAAATACGTGGGAATAATATTTCTCAGATCGAGAAAGAATTCAAAGGGTAATTGAAATTACTTGTTACGTGTCTTAAGAACTTTCTCTTAATATTTGGAGCAAGTGATAAAATGAATCGTTAAATTTCTTTTTTCAGTAATACATTCAGGAATAACCTGATAAACTTTGATGAGCATCGAATTATTAGTTTCATTATTTTCAACAAGTGTTTTGATTAAATAAAATCCTTTTTCCTATTTTTTAATCATTTTTCTTACTAATGTGCAAGGAAAATAATTTAGAAATTTAAACAATTCAATATATAATAAATATATAATCACACGAATATCTTTACAAATAACATTTTTCTATTTCTATCTGCATTCTCAATTCGTTAATCCATCATAAAGAAAAAGAAATTACATTTTCGCCTTAATTTGATTGATCGGCAATTAATCGATCGAAAGCGCGATTCCCTTCGATTTTCCATATCCACAGGCGAAACAGACGCAATTCTCAAACATGCAGAAAGTTTCTCCCGTAGCCGGGAAAACGCTGGTCGTTAGCGAGTTCGTTAGAGGGTTACACGTTCGAGAGATTCGACTATTAGCACGGGAACGTGATTTAATAACGGTGGGCCTCCCCTCTCCCCCTCTCATCCCTCCCTCCTAACCCACCGGTGAAAGGTGACGAAGCACGAAGTAATGCAAATTAAATATTGTCGCGTGATATTACCAAGGCAAAAGCGTTTCTAAATTGTAAATGGAAGTTTCCAAGTTTGCCTCGAATTATCATCCCGTGCTAAATGCATCGTTGAGCTTTAACGAACGGACGCGTGGAGGAAGAGAGCAAAGGTCCTGCCGGAATTGATTCAGGTTCAGGACCCAGGGATAGAGAGAGAGAGAGAGAGAGAAAGAGAAAGCTTTCCCCTCCGAGCGAGAAAGGACCCACCAAGCGGCGTGCACGCGCCTATATAGATCCACGATGAAATACCACGGAGGCGTTAGGACGTTAAATTCACGTAATTTGATTCGGTCAAGTTAACGAACCGTGTCGCTCGCGACATTCGTAGTTCAACTTGACCAAACAAAGGCCCATTAAGTATGCTAATGTCCTCGTCTGGGACGTGGCTCTGCACGGCCCCCGTTAAGCGTGAATTCTGAAAGCAACGAAGAGCAGCGAAGAGGACTCGAGTTCTCAAGTTCAAGATCGAACGTCAGATCGAAGCCAGAGAAAGGCGTATAAGAAATACAGGTTTCCGAGTGAAATATCCTTCGATCCATAAGTTATCGGCGAGATAACAGCTGTCCAAATTATTCGAAATTGCTGCCTATATCGTTGGACAGCGATATATATTTCCGTCGTGCAAAATAAACGTGAGCGGATTTCTATTTACGACCTGTGTGTGCCACGTTTCTCTCCACCACCGCCTCCCCCTCCCTCCTCCTATATCTTTCCGGTGAACGCTCGCGCGGTCGACCGAGGCATCTCGTTATCGCGGTACCATCGAAATCGTTACGCCAATGGCGGGACGACTTATCTCGCGTTGCAACCGCGAAACATCCATCAGTGTTCCCCTTCCCTCCCTCCTCGCGAATACCGGGTCGCTTGGCGTGGACGCGTCGGCTATTAACATGAAAGCAGCCTATCGTATCGTGGCATTAATTCATTCTACTATTCATAGTTTGCATAGACGATATCCGACGATATGATC
>NW_006263598.1:0-2847 GCF_000469605.1 Apis dorsata | reverse complement strand
GAGAGAGAGAGAGAGTTGGCCGACTCGTCGACTCCGTCGCTCGACTCTCTCGGAACGGAACTCGGTAGCAACGGAGCATCAGCCTCCCCTATCGTCGATCGCGCGCCTCCTCGCAGCATCCTCGTCCTGCAAGATATAAATCTTTGATTAGCAGGACAGGAAGATCCAGTAAAACGGAGCCTCGGCACCGTATCGGTTCGTATCTATGCGTCCACTCTTCCTCCTTCTTCTCTTCTACTTCTTTCCCTCCTTCTTTCTCCCATGTTTCGTCCATGTTTCGATCGCGTGTGTATGTATACATTTCCCTTTGTGAGAGTCGAGTCCCTCTTCGTATCCCTTCCTTCCCTTCGACCATGGTGCACCACGGTCGAGGGCAAGTTGACTCTTTGAAGAGCCGGCACACGCGGATGCTTCCGCTCGACGATAATGCGATTCGACTTTCGCTCTTTGCCATCGCCTGCGAGAGAGGGGAGAGATTCATTTCACCGTGTGTGCACGGATGGCTAACTCTCTCTCTCTCTCTCTCTCTTTATCGATTTCAAATCATCACAACATTAAGCACTCCCAAAAGAAACTTTCTTTATCGTGGGGATGGAATATACGTTAATTTTTCAGGGGTTCTAGAACCCGCCCTCCTTTCCCCAAGGCAGCCAAGGGTATTTCAATTGTCCGCCATTAGCCGCCGGAATAATTCATCCCCGCTTCTTGGCATCGACGTGACGAGAAATTACGTCGCGGAGGTTGCATATCACGAAGGGTGCATGGAATATCAGCGAAACGAAGAGAGAGATATACAAGGAGACGTAGAAGGAAGAGAGAGAGAGAGAGAGAGGGAGGCGATGCAAAGTTGTGGAGAAGGGGGTGGTATCTGGTGAAAAACGATTATCATTCATCTTGCAACGCGGTTCAGAAGAGGGTCATCCGTTGTAGGGACGAGACCCCGCCAATTGATTCCGCGAGAATTACGGAAGGTGCATTCGCAGCCAGTGTGAGAAATCGTCGAAGTGGTGAACACAGTTGGTTCCTGAACCGCTTGGCTCCAACTCGCGGCCGAGCCGATTAATTCCGTGGAACTTGTTACATCGTTAAGCAGCGTAACAAGTAGTCTGGACTGTGAAATTAAATTTACCGACGACGATTGTAGTCTCCCCCCCGCCGCTAATTGCCGTCGATTAATTTGTGATTTGTCATCGCTCTAATTGCCTTTCGCCCGTCCTTCTCCTCACCCGAATTACCCGCTATTTCCTCCGACGTTCATCGAGCTTCAACTCTTACTCTCAACTCTCTCACCACCCTTGGAATAATCAGTCCTCGCAATTTGCACATTTTCGCATCCAAAGTATTTCTCCCCCTCCCTCCTGATCGAAGTGACCTGGTAGGTGAATCACTCCGATCCCAAGAGTATCCTTCTTCTCTATTCCGCTTCTTCTTTTCTCTCTCGCCCTCTTCGAAGGCCTTCGATAACGAAGAAACTAGATTTCCAGCTAGATCCCCGACCATTTTGTGTACGTGACTCTCCCATTCGGTCAAGCCCTTCCTGCCTGCACTTTGAATTACGATGTCCTCCCCATCCCTGATTGATTCGATTCGACGGAATTCGATACCGTTCAGCGTGGTGAGAAAGCAGAGATGTGTGAATCCTCGCGTACGCTCGATTACACGATAAGAAGAAATCTTGAAGCATCTGGCCTGAAGAGGAATATGATGATGTGGTAAGGAGGAACAGGTTGGGATCCCCTTTGACAAGGAATGACTTCGTGTGACTTTATTATGTATGTTTAAGTTATATATACAATGGCTTCAAAAAGTAAGGTCTTTCTTTTAAATTAATTATTTGAATTATTTTGAGAAATTTCTTTTTAATCTGAATTTATAATGAAAATTTAGAAGAGAGATTTTTAAGATTTATCATACTTATATACGCAAAGATATAAAAATCTTGCGAATTAAGTTCAATATTAAAAAAAAGATCATCCGATATGAAGACGTTTTCTTTTTATGATAGTGAAAAGAAAAAAAAAGAAGAAAAAAATCTTGTCCTGCAAAAGCCGAGATAATATCGATGAGTCATTCGTCATTTCACAGATCCCATTCTTCCTCTCTTTCTCTTTCGTTGTCATCGAGGCGTATTCGCGGGGCACATAAGAATACAGAGTGAATAGTAGCGGGCGGAAATTCTTTCTTAACGACTCCACTTCGTCCTCTCCAGAGAAGAAACTTTTGTTCGGCCGCAAAAGGCCGATACGGCCCGTCAGCTCGTAACTATTAATAACTTTTTCCATCGACATACTGGTCGTGGATACGATGCTGATAATGGATCTCCACTCTGTCGGCCACTTCGTCACAATGGAATCGGCGATGCTTTCTTCCCATTACGATTTGCGTGATTGAATTGTTATCGGTTTGTGTTCCGTTATAAATTACATTAATCATTGAGAATTCGATGTCATTTCCAAGAATTTCAGAGATTCCGAGAATTTGAAGTCATTTCTTGGAAAAATTTTTCGATTGACTTTCTACTGTAACATGTTCTCCTAATAAAAAAACGAATTTTTGGACAAAAATATCTTAATCGCTCAGGCAATTTCGAACATAAACTCTTTTCGTAAATATCTCGTTTATTCTTCGTGATATTAAAAAACGCTTGAAATACAAGTTGAATGGTTTCGAAAGGGCTATATTCTCATGACTCTAGTCTCTTCGTAGGAAATTAGAAAGTTTTTATTATCAATATTATTTCTATAAGTAAAACCATATAATATTTGATGCATCAGCCAACGTATAACGATATTCTGTGTAAAAAAGCTCTGAACCATATATATTAAAAAATCATTATTTTAAAAGATA
>NW_006263597.1:0-416 GCF_000469605.1 Apis dorsata | reverse complement strand
AAATAACCTTATCTTGATTCATAATAAATCTATCTTTTATGAAAAAGATATTTGCCGCGTATTTCATCTCGCGAGGGAAAAAAAATGGATCGATGATCAAAACAAATGATCAAAACAAAAAAGGAATGAAATTAATTTTTAAGATTTCACACACGCACATATCCATGTGTGTGTATGTGTGTGTACATTATTATTTTATCGATACGTCTTCAAAATTTTCTTCTTGCATGAATTTAAATTTAAATTTCTTATCATTTATTCATCTTTCGTTGATTAATATTCATATTATTTGTATCAATATTCATATTAAATTATATAATAACAGTAATGATAGAGATATATATATATGTGTTGACGTATATAAAAACCGATGATATAATATATTTAATTTGATTAAAAATTTGATTATCAAATTC
>NW_006263596.1:8520-11587 GCF_000469605.1 Apis dorsata | reverse complement strand
ATTAAATTTTAAAAATATTAAATTAAATTAATAATCTATTTTTAATATTGTTAATTAAAATATATAAAATATATTATGCAATACAGTAATTTTTCTCGATAATTTCGATTATCGAATTGGCTCCTATACTCAGTCAGCCAATCAGAGAGCTTCTAATAGAATTTTGGCGGGCGAATGTCAGTCTAGTGCGGCCAGTCATAGTGAGTGGATGTGTGATCGTCGCTGGCTTCGAGGATTCTACTGCGTAGTAAGTGATTTTATTCATATTTTATTATAAAATTTATAAATTATTATCATTTTCCTTTAGTTATTAATTTATTTATTATTAATAATGTGGAAATTAATTAATATTTTGAGTTTTTTTGTATTTTTTCCGTTAATCGTTTTCGTCAAGATTACCGGTATTTCGTGCTTCGTTGAATCGAGTTTCGAATTCACTTGTTGCTTCATTTTAATATAGGTTTTTTTATAAAATTCTTACGAATTTGATTTTTATTTATAAAAATTATCGGGATAATTTCGAAAAATAATTTATAGCACGTATATATATGATCGTCGTTGGCTTCGAGAATCTACTGCGCAATAAGTGATTTTGTTCATATTTCGTTATAAAATTTATAAATTATTATCAATTTCCTTTAGTTATTAATTTATTTGTTACTAATAATATTAAAATTAAGTAATATTTTAAGTTTTTTTGTATTTTTTCCGTTAATCGTTTTCGTCAAAATTTTCGCCATTTCGTGCTTCGTTGAATCGAGATTCGAATTCACTTGTTTCATCTTAATATAGGTTTTTTTTTATAAATTTCTTTTACGAATTTAATTTTTATTTATAAAAATTATCGGGATAATTTCGAAAAATAATTTATAGCACGGATATATATGATCGTCGTTGGCTTCGAGAATCTACTGCGCAATAAGTGATTTTGTTCATATTTCGTTATAAAATTTATAAATTATTATCAATTTCCTTTAGTTATTAATTTATTTGTTACTAATAATATTAAAATTAAGTAATATTTTAAGTTTTTTTGTATTTTTTCCGTTAATCGTTTTCGTCAAAATTTTCGCCATTTCGTGCTTCGTTGAATCGAGATTCGAATTCACTTGTTTCATCTTAATATAGGTTTTTTTTTATAAATTTCTTTTACGAATTTAATTTTTATTTATAAAAATTATCGGGATAATTTCGAAAAATAATTTATAGCACGGATATATATGATCGTCGTTGGCTTCGAGAATCTACTGCGCAATAAGTGATTTTGTTCATATTTCGTTATAAAATTTATAAATTATTATCAATTTCCTTTAGTTATTAATTTATTTGTTACTAATAATATTAAAATTAAGTAATATTTTAAGTTTTTTTGTATTTTTTCCGTTAATCGTTTTCGTCAAAATTTTCGCCATTTCGTGCTTCGTTGAATCGAGATTCGAATTCACTTGTTTCATCTTAATATAGGTTTTTTTTTATAAATTTCTTTTACGAATTTAATTTTTATTTATAAAAATTATCGGGATAATTTCGAAAAATAATTTATAGCACGGATATATATGATCGTCGTTGGCTTCGAGAATCTACTGCGCAATAAGTGATTTTGTTCATATTTCGTTATAAAATTTATAAATTATTATCAATTTCCTTTAGTTATTAATTTATTTGTTACTAATAATATTAAAATTAAGTAATATTTTAAGTTTTTTTGTATTTTTTCCGTTAATCGTTTTCGTCAAAATTTTCGCCATTTCGTGCTTCGTTGAATCGAGATTCGAATTCACTTGTTTCATCTTAATATAGGTTTTTTTTTATAAATTTCTTTTACGAATTTAATTTTTATTTATAAAAATTATCGGGATAATTTCGAAAAATAATTTATAGCACGGATATATATGATCGTCGTTGGCTTCGAGAATCTACTGCGCAATAAGTGATTTTGTTCATATTTCGTTATAAAATTTATAAATTATTATCAATTTCCTTTAGTTATTAATTTATTTGTTACTAATAATATTAAAATTAATTAATATTTTAAGTTTTTTTGTATTTTTTCCGTTAATCGTTTTCGTCAAAATTTTCGCCATTTCGTGCTTCGTTGAATCGAGATTCGAATTCACTTGTTTCATCTTAATATAGGTTTTCTTTATAAATTTCTTTTACGAATTTGATTTTTATTTATAAAAAGTATCGTTTGATTGTCGGGATAATTTTGAAAAATAATTTATAGCACGTATATATATGTTCGTCGTTGACTTCGAGAATCTACTGCGTAATAAGTGATTTT
The DNA here is from genome assembly GCF_000469605.1 of Apis dorsata. Classification (NCBI taxonomy): domain Eukaryota; kingdom Metazoa; phylum Arthropoda; class Insecta; order Hymenoptera; family Apidae; genus Apis; species Apis dorsata. The sequence continues at coordinate 9,303 of NW_006263596.1, read as the reverse complement.
GTTCATATTTCGTTATAAAATTTATAAATTATTATCAATTTCCTTTAGTTATTAATTTATTTGTTATTAATAATATTAAAATTTATTAATATTTTGGGTTTTTTTGTGTTTTTTCCGTTAATCGTTTTCGTCAAGATTTTCGCCATTTCGTGCTTCGTTGAATCGAGATATATATATATATATATATATATACATTAATTATTACATTTAGTATTGTAATAAATTGTTAAATGCATAAATTAACAATAATAATCTAACAATTATTAATCGCTATATTCGAAAACTCGATTTTAAGCCAATCGGCAAAGTACGTATATTTCCGTAAATTTTCGCGTCGTATAAATACAAGATAGATCGCGACGGAACGATCATTTCTTATCGAATTTATTTCGAGAGTAAATCGATTTATTATAACATTTTAATTAAATTGGTTAATTTTTAATGTTATAAAATTTATTTTAAATTAATATTTATAATATTGCTATTATATGTAATATATTATTTATTCATTCTATTTTTTAATTTATTTTTTATTTATTGCTTTAATTATTTAATCGTTTACATATTATTTTTTTTAAATATTAATTTTTTTAAATTTATTTTTCAATTTATTTTTTCACTTTTTATTTCAATTATTTCTTTATTTATTCACATATTCTTTTATTTATTTATTTATTTTTCTTATATTTATTTTTTAATTTTATAATAATATAGTATATGTAAATAAATTTTAATTATTATTATTAATTTTTATTTATTTTTATTAATTTATTTTTATTTTTC
>NW_006263596.1:7639-8213 GCF_000469605.1 Apis dorsata | reverse complement strand
AATATATCTTAATAAATCTATAATTTAAATTTTGATAACGAATAATCATAATGTAATTTTTCTAAATTAATAATTTAGATTCATAGAATTTATAAATATTTTGAAATATTAGATATAATTATAGCAAATAATATTTTATATAGCAATATTTTCTTAAACAAATGCTTCATAAAAAAAAAAAAAGAAGGAAAAATATCAAAGAAATATTTTACTTCTTTTTCTATTCCACCCCTCTCTGACGATACAGTGTTATTTTTGTGATCGCGCGCAATGCGATCGGTAGAATAATCAGTGTTTTATTTCGTAAAAGTTTTTTTAAATCCTTTAATGGATAACGCGAAATTAGAATCAGTGTTTGCTTCGTATAATAAAAAAAAAAAAAAGAAGGAAAAATATCAAAGAAATATTTTACTTCTTTTTATATTCCACCCCTCTCTAACGATACAGTGTTATTTTTGTGATCGCGCGCAATGCGATCGGTAGAATCAGTGTTTTATTTCGTAAAAGTTTTTTTAAATCCTTTAATGGATAACGCGAAATTAGAGTCAGTGCTTCTCTCAAGAAAATAAGGCGG
>NW_006263596.1:6651-6955 GCF_000469605.1 Apis dorsata | reverse complement strand
AAATTAAAAAAAATAGAGTTTGAAATAAATTTAAATAAATTAAAGAATATTAGCCCGTTAGATACAAAATATTATACTAATATATCTTTTTTAGCTCAGGATTTTCAGGTTTAACCCTTTCCGTGTCCATTGCCAGGATCTCACTCACGTGCTCAGATGTTACTTGGGTGAGAGAAAGGCGATGGGTATGACGACTAGTTAATAAGTTAATACAAATTTTTCAGCGATTGACGATGAGTTAGTGATCGTGCACGACGTATTTTCCACATTGTGTGTGTGTGGTTAGGCTGTGGAATTGCGTCGA
>NW_006263596.1:528-6030 GCF_000469605.1 Apis dorsata | reverse complement strand
AATGTGTTGGTATGCCTGTTTTGCCATTTTTTAAATATAGGGCTAGGTAGGATAGGTAGCATATTTTCTAGTGCGAATGTTAATTGTAAGTAGGTAGGGCCGGGCAGGTTGTCACAGTCTCTGCTCGGGTAGGCGCGTTTTCGCGTGACAACCTGTTTCAGGAAATCAAATTTGAAAGATCGAGAGCAAGGCTGAGACGAGTGATCATCAAATGATCACTAGTTTCTGGCTTTGCTTTCGAATTTTTCGAATTCCGCGGTCGCGGTCGCGATTTGGTTCCGAAACGAACGTTGCGCTCGAGATTCTGCACATGTACGGACAATGGTCATTGCGATCGTTAGTCGTCCATGTGCACTCAGTTTCCGCGATTTAGACTTTTTTTTTTCTTTTTTTCTTTGGTTTACGATTAGCGAGTCTCGAGCCTAGATTTAAGTTTCAGCGGGCATTGCGCCCGAAGGAGGCAGACCGAAGAGGCCTCGACAAACTGTCACGAAGAGGGGCTGCAACGAATGGCTTCTCATTTTTTGGATCTTGTCTAGATCCAAAGAATGGGAAGTCATTGTTACTACTTTGTCACTATGCTCGTTTAGAGTCCGTAGTAATAGTAATAGTAGTAGTAGTAGTAGTAGTAGTAGTAGTAGTAGTAGTAGTAGTAGCAGTAGTAGTAGTTGTTTTGGCCGATGAGCATTCCGCCCCAACGAACAATCATGATGGACAAATGGGCAATCGCGATTTTGTTTTAATTAGTGTTGCGATAAATAAATTACGGTTTGCATTAGCGTTGCGAATAAATAATAAGCGCGTTTGCTTTAGTGTTGCGTTTTAAAAGATATCGCGATTTTTTTAAATAATCTTGATATAAATAAATTGTAATTTTTTTTATTAATATTATTATTAATAATTATTATTAATAATTTGTATGTTTTCTTTATTTCGAATTTTAATTATAGCGATAATTAATATGATATTAGTTTTCAATTTATTTGTTATTCTTCTTATTTCTATTATTTCTTATTAATATTATCTATATTAAATTTTTATTTTTAAAGTTAGTAGCGTTGCGTTAAAAAATGATCGCGTTTTTGAAAGTAGCGTGTTGCGTTAAAAAATGATCGTGTTTTTAAAAGTAGTGTTGCGTTAAAAAGTGATCGCGTTTTTGAAAGTAGCGTTGCGTTAAAAAATTTTCGCGTTTTTAAAAATAGCGTTGCGTATATAAAATGCCCATAATTCTTCCACTAATAAAAGTGGAAATGGTCCTATTTCTGGATCACAAAATGCAGTTACAAGAACTGCAAAAGTGGTGGTCCCTTTTTTGGATCACCAAATTCTTATAGCCTCTTTTGGCTATTTTTTTCAGCGTCCCTAAATATTGAAGCATTTGTTTATAAAAATATTGCTAAAAAGTTTATTCGTGTGAATTTTTTTAATATTAATATTTTTGTAATATTATTTAAAATCATTATGGTTATAGTAAAATATTAATTTATTTAATATTTTTACTATGATATATTAATATAAATTTAGTTCATTTGAATTCAATAATTCATTTTGAATTACAATAATTATTCGTTATAATAATTAATCAAAATTAAAATTAAATTTGTCTATATATCCAGTATTTTTTATTTTTTAATTGTTTATTTTTAAACTAGTTGTAAATATTCGAAATTCCTGTGAAATATCAACTAAATTTTTATTTTTTTTATATTTTAGATTTTTAATTCATTTATGTTTCATTTGATCGATTGAATTTTTTTTTTTTATATATTTCAGATTTTTTTTAGATTTACTTCATTTTTCAAAGTCACGGGGCATCACGAGATATATATGTTTTAGCTTGAAGTTAAATTTAAATTTTAATTTTAAGTATAATGTAAGATAGATATTTAAATTAAGTTTATTGTGAGCATACTCTATATGAAGATACGCTTCTAACGTATGATAAATTAGAATATTTTCAATATATTCATTTCTTCTCTTTTCGAATAAAGTCAAATTGTTCTTATTCTTCTTTCGATTTCTTCTTCTTTTTATGACTAAGTTTTATGATTTTTTGGCATTCGATAAGAATGAGGTTTTGTGGTCGAATATCGTTCTCGTAAATCGACTAATGGTCGCAGATTCATTCTTTGTTCGTTCCTGTGTCATCAAAATGTAATTTCTTCTTTCTTTCTTCTGTGATATCATCTCCGTGAGATCAGTGAATATCATCTGTCTGTTGATTCTCGTAAATCCATTGACATAAGTCGTGATAAAGCCTATGATTCAAATTTTTTAATTTCTTCTTAATTTTTTTTTCTTGGGTTTTTACATTTCTTCTTGCGCTTGTTTTTCTGTTTTTTTTTCCTTCTTTTTTGCAATGATTGAAAGTATTTGTATTTCGATTGAATATCTAACAATTCTTTTTTTTTCCTTCTTATTTCGTTTTAAATAGGAGCGTATCTTTGATATGGATAATGCCAGTAGGACACATAAATCGTAGATTTAAGATTTAATATTAAGATCTAGATTAAGTTAGATTTAAACCTCATCGTTGGACGACGTGGGATTGATTGCGAGCGAAAAATTGCGTACATGAATCGTAGATTTAACATTTAATATTAAGGTCTAGATTAAGTTAGATTTAAGTTTCATCGTTGGACGACATGGGATTAATTGCGAGAAGAATTGCGAAAAATGTAAAAAACTTTTGTAAAAATCAATGTAAAGATCCTTGTAATTTATATGTATATAAATACATAATTTATATTTTAAATTATTTTTATAAGATTTATTTTTTATATCCTTTTATATCCTTTTGTTAATTTTTGTCATAAATTTATTTTTCATTTATTTGTCTAGTTATGTTTCACGTTTTTCTAAGTTAATTATTAATTTTAAATTCATTAATTGTAATATTTTCTTTTTAGTTTTAGGTGGGTCTCGATGCGTAGTCACCTCCTCGTTGGGTGAGACCTGGTAATTGGCATCGCTTTCTAAAAATTCTTTTTTTCAAAATTATACAAAATTACATTATAATATTTTATTAGAAAGTTTTTGAAATATATTATATGTTATCAATAATAATGTTTCGGAAAACGATGGCAAGCCAAGAACTACGCACACCTGCAGTCCAGTCTGAACTCTGGCATAATTTCTTTTGATTATTTTAATTAATTAGATAGACTGGACTGTAGGTATTAATAGAATAATTAATAAATTATATTAGTTAGATTAAGTTTATTGTAAACGTATTCCGTATCAAAGTAAATTTTGTAATTTAAAGCGAAAAAAGGTTAGATTGTAGATAATAATAAATGAATAAATGTAGATATACATAACTAGACAAATAAATAAATAATCGCTAAATCGATAATCGATAAATAAATCAATATATAATTGAATTAACAAAAGAATCATAAATATAGAAGTCAGATATATAGAACAATAAATATTAAGAATACAAAAAATTACTATTAAAAATTAGTAAATATATAAATAATTTAATATATTTTTAATTAGAATAATAGAAATATAATGATAATATTTTAATTTTTCGCGCGATTTCGATTATCGAATTGGCTTAGAACAATCGGCCAATCGGAAAACGCTAATTTGAATTGCAGCAGATGGGATCAGTCTCCTGTGGAAAATCATCATGGTAGGACGTGTGATACAACCGGTCTCGCTAATTCAATTACGTAGTAAGTAATTCTCTTCATATTTTCTTTTCAAATTTAAAAATTATTATCAGTTTTGATTATTTTCTAATCTATTTATTATTGTAACAAAAAAATTAATTAGTGTTTTGTGTTTTTTCCGTCAATAGTACATTTCATTGTTGAGGTTATTCTTGCTATCGATAATTCCTGCTTCGTTCAGTCGATATTCACTTGTTGCTTCATCTTAATATATTTTTTTCATATTTGTTTTATACTTTTGATTTTCATTCGTTAAAATTGTCGTTTGATTTTCGAGATAACTTGGAAAAATTATTTAAAATAACATTCATTAGGATACATGTCGCGATAAATTTCTAGGTGGTAATTTTTGATGTTTCGTTTCTTCTAACAAAGATTTTAGAATAGATTTTTATAATCTTTTTATCTATTTTTATTGATGTGAACATAGAAAATCAATTTTATTTTCGTCGAAATAAATCGTAATAGTGATTTATGTATTGTTATTTTCTAAATAACGTTTCTAAATGCGTCTCATTGTAATATTTACTTATTTTTCTTTCCTTTTCGTTTGTTGTCATGCTCGAGGTTGATGACATTTTTTCATAATATAGCTCTTCCAAGAAATTGGGAGTTGCGTCCATGTGATGACCGACACGTTTCGACATTTTGCCGAACACCTCCTTCTCTAATTCATAATAATCGAAATAGCGACGCGACGCGTTGTATATCGATATTCGTGGTGATTAGAAATTTCTTTCTTGTAGTGTGCGATTTCTTTGTAGTGTAATAGCATATCTTCTTCTATAATTATACATTATTTATATTGTATATTACTGTTAGTTTGTATATTATTATTCAATCAATATGGATCCATTATTGTGATTGGCAATTTTTCGGTAGTAATTTCTTCGCTTTTCTTTAGCATGATTTATTTATTTAACACAGTTTCATATAATTATTTTATATTTTATATTAATTTGAAAATTATTATTTCCTTTTGTACAAGTTATTTTCAGATTAATAGTTCAACTTGAAAGACGGGAAGAATTCCAATATGGACGCCAGTCGTACTTTTTCAAAGAGAAGTTTGATTTTTCGCTTTTGTACTGTATGTATTTATTCTATTTTTATTCGATCATATTTATGTGATCGATATTATATTACTTCAAGGTATATTTATACTTTTATAATGAACATTCACGACAAATATCAATACTTATGTTTGTACAATAATTTAAAAATATATATTTAATCTTTTTATACATATATGAAATTTTTTTATTCGTGAAAAATTAATAACGAGTCTTAAAGGAAAAGAGAGTAATATTTTCTGAAACAAATGTTTGGTAAGAAAAAGGAGGAAAATCTAAAGAGATCAATTTACTTCTTTTTCTATAGAATGAATTGCATTATTGATACAACTTTATTTCCAGAAAATTTTTATGACCGCGCGCAATGCGGTTGGTAAATTCAGTGTTTGCTTCGTAATAGTTTTTTTAATATTTTAAAACGCAATAGTTAATAATTAAATTTACTTACGATAATCGCGAAATTAGATTCAGTGCTTGTTCGCCGATTGTAAATTAAACGAACGCGTTAGTAGTTTATTTTTTTATTTTCTTTTTTTTTAAATAATATTCGTTTTCGGTATAAAATAGAGTCAGTGCTCAAGAGAATAAGGCGATCATCCATCACGCGAAGAGGTAATTATTTTTATATATTTTTTATTTATTTCATCTTCTTCAAACAATCAGTATTGTATTTCAATGGTGTTCCATGTTTTGTTACAGTTTCCACTTCCTCACACTCGATGACTACTCGACATCCTGTAGGCCACGGT
>NW_006263596.1:0-203 GCF_000469605.1 Apis dorsata | reverse complement strand
TTCAGGTTTAACCCTTTCCGTGTCCATTGCCAGGATCTCACTCACGTGCTCAGATGTTACTTGAGTGAGAGAAAGGCGATGGGTATGACGACTAGTTGATAAGTTAATACAAATTTTTCAGCGACTGACGATGAGTTGGCGATCGTGCACGACGTATTTTCCACATTGTGTGTGTGTGGTTAGGCTGTGGAATTGCGTCGGTT
>NW_006263595.1:347709-353410 GCF_000469605.1 Apis dorsata | reverse complement strand
GGAGGTGGCACTAAAAATTTTTAGACAGAAGCCCATTTCTTAAAGTTTCTCGCCCAAAATTCCTAGTTTTTAATGTATTTTCTATTATTTTTTTATTGGAAAAGGTATCTGTTTTTTTAATTTTATAAGATATCATGTACTTTCTTCTCTTTACGATAGTTTGCGAATGGTTTGAATAATTTTTTTAAGTTTCCTTAATTTATGGTACTTATAATTTTTGGCACAATAATTTGTTAAGATTTTAAGTAATTTTTTCGATACCTTTTTTTTTAATTCTGTGAGTATTCACGTTCTATATATTTTTTTTTTGTTTAATTCTTATTTTGTGTGGCTGATTTATTTTATACATTTAGTTATTTTTTAATAATTGCACTTTAAAAACATTTGGCACTTTAAAAATATTAAGGAAATATAAAACTATGCTTTAAGTTGTTCAATTTACATGATTTCATCGCGATAAGTGATATCTAGATGATACTCATCGCGATGGCTATACTCTACAAAAGTTTTATAAGCCGTTTCGCGCACATGTCGTAAGGGCTGGGAAAAAACCGCGATATTAGAACGTGGACGTGCACCACCCTCTCTATCTAACCAAGAATTCGCTAATATTTGAGATTTCGGTCTCGTATATGACACTTCCCACTGTGACATCTGGCGTGGATCTTAAGACATTTTATTGCCAGCAAGAAACGTTTGCAATATTGTCACGTAATAAAGGGAGACCACGAGGGAAACACCTGCAGGACACGAGTAATCGAATTTCCATTCTGTCCGTTATTCGATCATTCCACTGTCTAAAATGGTTATAGATCGTTTTATAAGAAAAGCACACTGTACGAAATGAAAAATTATTATATCCGTTTATAATTTCAAATACTTTCCATAGAATATCGTGTTTGATGTGATGCTGAAAATTAGAAAGGATATTAGAAGGAAGGATAGGAACAAATTAAAATAAAACGAATTTTGTGTTATAAATTTTTATTGAAAACAACAAATTATAATTTTTACTATCTATAACAGAACTATTTAATGTCTAAATTCTAGATATTGCAAAAAAAATGCATAGATATGTATACCTATGGTAAAATTAATATTATAATATAATAATAATTTTATAATATATTATAAAATTATATAATATAATACATTATATGCATTATTTTATTCATATCTAGATTACATATGCTTAATTAACTACTTATCACTTGTTATTCTTACATTCAATCATTAGAACTAATTATCACGAAGAAATGTCGTCCTCTTCATCTTTGCAATTTCAAAAAGGGGATAAAAGGACGAGGATTCGAGGAGTTTGCGAGTCTGGAAAGAGGAAGCGGGATAAAAAGGAATAGGAAAGAAAAAGAAGATGCAGAGGGAGAGGGGTGGAAATGGTTGGCAGCCGATCCGTCTCCGGCACGTCTGATTGTTCCCTTAACGATCGGCTGACAGCGAAGACGTATGTCGGTGCCATCAGATAATGCGAGCGGCGTTGATGTGTACGCGGACCCGTGGTACGCGTAAACGTTTTGTAAACGCTTCGCACGTCTCCGTGGCGGCGTTTGTTCGACGACATCTTCATAACGTCCTGGACAAAGAGACTGTCATGTCGCGTCATGCCTCGCGAGCACAGACTGGGGGTCCCGAACGATCCAGAAATCGTGGCGCCTAGAGTCTGACTCTTTTTTTCCATCTTTTATCTGATCGAGAAGAAGAATAGCGCTCGATATCTTCGTCCGTTGATTTCCAAGCCTGATATGATGAAACTGTAATGAAAGTTTAATAAAGAAACGTATTTTTAACATTACTTGTATTGTAATTATTTTCCTACTTACTCCTTTCCATCTCCCGTTCCCTTGACTCTGAGTTCTTTTGGCTTTGTCTCGTTCTTATGTCTCGTATTAACCGTGAAAGACCTGCAATTATTATCCAAGCTTAGTGAATATTAATGTTAATTATATCTCAATGTATAAATATACTTACATTGAAACTACGTTCATTAAATCTCGCCTCTGAGGTCGGTAATGAAACGACGGACAATTATCTTAAACGGATCACGAATTTTTCCGAATGGGCATTGTTTGAAATAAATAGATATTCCATCTTCCCATCGTTAAATCCTCCAAACGTTACACGCGAGTACATTTGCAGCGCAACATTGTTTCAGCCGATGAACTCTCGTTGAACTTTCCGTTCGTGTTCACGCGCCATCGTCGCGTTTAACGAGCCGTTGACGAGTCGTATGAACACGTTTCCCTTCGACGATCGTGCACACGCGCTCCACCGGATCTCGTGTTGGCGTGCGAGTTTGACGCGCCACTTTTAAAACGGATTGACGCGCGTCGGTTTCCCGCTAATAGGCCGGTTTGCATAAGCGCACGGACACACAGCGATAAGGCCAATTTGACGGATCGTTTCGCGTAACCTACGAGCTGGCATCGTGTTAGCTCCTTTGTCGATGGATGTGACGCAACGGATCTAAATAAAATTGGAATTGTTGGAAAGTTAAAATCCTTTGGCAATTCCTTTCGCAGGGGTTTTAAAGGAAATTGTAAAAGAATAAAAGATATAAAAAAGGGAATGGAAGATGCGGATAAATTAATTGAAATAAAAGTAGGTTTAGAGAAGAAAAGAAATTTTCTGTTTTTTTTTCAATGAATATCGTCGAATTTTATTAAATCAATCTCTCTGAGTTATCTCTCGTTAAGGTATACAGGATAAATAAAACAAACACGTTCAACAATCAAACGGATCCTCCCGTGAAAGCAACGAGTTGCCAGCTCTCGAAAAGAGGAAGGAATAAACCAGAATAGGGGGCGCGAACGGAGAAGAAAAGATCCATCGAGCCATGTGGCAGGCGCAAACGGTGTGAGTAATGGCGTCGACCAATCGCTTCCAGCTCTTGAAACACGAACGCACCTCTTCAACATGTTTTTTTCCCCCTTTTCTTCCTCTCTCTTCTCCCTTTCGCATCTCTCAATATTTCGCTCTCTTCTATCTTGCATCGATGAGACGCGTATAATAACGTTCGGAGCTATCATCAACGGGATCATTATCATCGATCGAACGACAGCCTTCGTGTAGAACTCCCTCTCTTTCTTACCTCGCTCACTTTTAAATCATCTCTCTTTCTCTCTCTCTCTCTCTGTTTCTCTCGCTACTACACGATAACCGGTCACGATACAGGGATGAAACGGGCGATACGAAAGGGGTAGGGATGAATTTAACGACGAAATTATACCGACGGCGTAACCTCGGTGTCCATGAAGACGTAATATTTTTCGAGCCGGTACGAAACGATCGTTTACGGCCACCTCCAAGGATCTCGAGGGCCCTTGTGATTTCGCGCGCCCACGAAAAACGAAGGAGCGCGCGTGCACGGGGCCCGATTTCCTCTCCTCTTCGTCGTACGCTCTTTCGAACCCTCTTGGCCAGAGGCACAGAGGCGTGCTCGAATTAAGCAATGAAATTATCGTACACGCCAACCAACCTCGGCCTCGCTCGATTATTTACTGCGCCCCGAAAACGCTCGATAAATATTAATACCGGTTGGGCAGAGATTGAAACCGTTTCGATCGCTTCTCCTCTCCTTCCCTTCTTCCTTTCTTCCATTGTCGTGTTCGCTCGCCGTTCTATGCGCGTATGTATACGTGTATAATTTCGTTGAGGCGTGTCGTTGAGAGTGTATGTATTATGCAGGCGTGGATGCGATAGGAAGGGGTTGGTTGGTCGTGTATTGCGTTTAGATTTTAGGTAGATTTATCTAGCAGAGTAAATTTTAAATACTTTTTCTCTTTTTTTTTGGAAAAATATGCACGCTATATTTGATATCTTTACGTTATAATTATTATACTATTGTAACAGAATAATATTAATATTTTATGAGAGAAGAAGAAAGAGAGTTATTTTTCGTGAAAATTTATTTACGCGAAATTTATATAAATGAAATACACGAGTTATCTTATACGCGAACGTGATGTATAAATTTTAAAAATTTTATTTCGAACGAATAATTATTCCAAACAATTGACATTAAACGAGAGTTTCGAAATTAATTTCACGCGAGCCGAACTTCTTTATTTGGAAAACTTGCAATCCAAGAATGACGCATTGTGACGCATTTATAAAGATACTTTTGAGGTAGGAGAATGCATCGTCGCGCTTAATTCGATCGTTACACGCGAACGTTCCATTGCCGCGGTCTTAATTGCATTATTGGATAAAGTTCTTTGCGAAAATGAGGACAACCGGTCGGTATAAGGAGGTAAGAAGCATCGGTAGGGCTTCTCATAAATGGCTACCAACGATTCACGGCGACCACCTTGCTCGCTTTCTCAATAAACAGAACCGTTCTAACATGACCATTCTCAAACTTGTTTCATTCCTTTACTTTACCAACAACAACGATGGCGTAACAAGACGGTGACGTTTCATGTTACATATCGTATACGCGTATATACATATATAAAGAGAAAAAAGCCAAATTCTTTAGAAAATACGGATACCAATTACGGATTCTCGGCTTCCCCCACAAAATGAAAAAAAAGTAAGTTTCTATACCGTAATTGCGAGCCTGAAAAGCCAGACTCGCCAATGGACTTCCGTGGATCGAACGTGGTCGTCAAAAATCTGCCGGCAACCAGCCGTTTCCTGCGCGAGAAACGAGCCGCTGAAACCGCAAACGGCCGTCAGAAATATCGGTTTCCGCTCGCTCGAGATTTCCCAAAACGTTGGCCGAAGAAATATCCCCGGATCCCCATCGGTCGCCGGCCGGCAGTAAAACTTTAGGATGGGCGTGGAATTGGCGAACAGCCGCAAATGGTGGTGCTTCCACGATTCGGGCGCAGCTTGCTCCTTCCCCGGATTATCCTGGGAAGTAGCCGTTTCCGCGGCCAATATGGCGGCGTGGCGCAAGAACGAGAACCTCGCTCGCCCTCCACCCAGGATATTAACCAGTTGTCCACCAGGCAATCGAGAATTTCTTCTTTCTCCCTCTTCGTTTACCTCGAACTGGATGATCGATGATCCTGGAATCAAGAAAATTGCCACCATTATCTTCTTCTTCTGGCCACGCTGAGTTACGCTCCCTCACCAAGTTCCAGAAAACGGCTCGCGATGAAATTATAACTGTATAAAATTCTTCGATGATTATCCTGATCGGGCTCAAGGAAATTCTCCTTGAAAATCGATTTTCTGAAACTCTCGCTCGCCGCATTTGTTCCGAGGAGGATGGCAAGGAAGGCAAGACGACGGGTGGGAGAAAATCTGTAGATTCGTCACGTAGTATTTTATGTCCGGAGATTTTCAGATGAGAAAATCTCGGCTCGTGGAACAAATTCTACGGCGTGACTAACGGCGAAGTCACAATATTTAAGGCTGGGAACCGATCGCGAAACATCGAGATCGGCTCGAATTTTTGGAATCCTACCTGGGAAAAACGCGCGGCTTCTTTAAACCGTTTGAGCCGTGTGACGAATCGTTGGAGCATCAGTTTTCAAATTCGACATTTCCTGCGTTAAATATCGCGTGGTGCTCTGCGGTATTTCGGGGATACCTGTCCTGTTTTCGGGGGCGGTTCGCAAGATTTTCTTTCGAGATAGGGGGAAAAGCTTTCCTCGTTTCGAAAGCGTGCACCCTTTTGGCGCACGTGTGCGGACGAGGATCGTAAATAACGAGAGAGAGAGAGAAAGAGAGAGAG
>NW_006263595.1:346130-347445 GCF_000469605.1 Apis dorsata | reverse complement strand
TTTTTTTTTTTTAGTCGATGACAGCGAGCAACTCGATAAACTCGTTCCGCGTTGCGATCGTGGGAGACACAATGCGTTCATAAATTCGCGATGGAAGTGTCGAACTTGCCCGAGGGTTTCGCCGCCATTACGACGCTCGCGTATTGGCCCCCAGCGACAGAAGATAATTGTAGCACAGAAGCTTGTATGACGTTCGAGATTGATATCGACGTATTAATTTAAAATTTTCATACATAAATATAAAGTGGAATGTTAAAGGATGATGGAGAATTTATCCTCCTTTCATTTTTGTATTGTAATTAATTAAACATATAAATAAAGCAAATTTCAATCGATATCTTTAGTATTTATTCGATTACCTACCAATAATTTATCCTCCTCCCTCTATATCTTAAATTAAAAAGATCTCTTTCGATACTCTTTCAATGCTACTACTTCGTACAAGTAGTAGCAATAAATAATTACGGATTAAAATAAACTCGATACTGAATGAAGAGAATATAAAGAGACTACTACAATAAACCTATTCTTTTCTTTAAATATCGATTTATAAATATAAATTTCCATAACTTTACTTAAATCACCAAATGTATTCACTATCACAGAAAATCATCACCCCATACAATTTAAAATTTCCAAATAAAATCAACTTCAACCACAAAGAAAAAAAAAAAAACTTAAAAAAGATCCCTTGAAAAACTTCATGACTTCTTTACCCTTAAACTCAACCCTTCCCCCGAGTCTGTTTAACCAAAAGCAAAAATCGTGGTCTCGTCGAAGGGGGGGAAGGAAGAGAGGGAGAGAGAGAGGAAAAAAAAAAAGGCCACGCGAGCCGGCCGCGCGACAACGTCGGTCGAGCGCGAGACGGCCGAAGAAGGTAATACGGTCGAGGAGCAAAAGGGCCGAAAGACATCGTCCGTCGAGTAATTACATGCCCCGGGAGAGGCCGGCAATGGGATCCGAGGAACCCGCGCGGTTAGAAGTAGGTGGTTAAGGGTTTAGGTGTGCCGCGCTCGAGTGGCGGAAGGGGGACAGAGGAAGAAACAACACCGAGGGAAGAGGGAGAGGAGGGGAGAGAGAGAGGGTAGTTAGACGAGAAAGAGAGAGAGAGAGAGAGAAAGAGAGAGAAAGTCGGAGAGAGAGAAAGGAAGAGAGGGTTTACCTCTATATAGGCTGGCGTGACGTCCCCGTGGTGGTGGTGGGATAGCCGGCGCGAGAGCACTATATTACATCATTGGCGGCCATTTTGGACCACCCAAGTCGCTGTCAGAGCATAAAAAATATGAAGTTCTTTTAGGGCCGCCTTTTTTCCGTG
>NW_006263595.1:343071-346017 GCF_000469605.1 Apis dorsata | reverse complement strand
GCAAGCGGCGCGGCTCTGCCGGATCGTACCGTAACGCAGAAAGGCGGCGCGAACGGTCGAGAGAGAAAGAGAGAAAGAGAGAGAGAGAGAGAGAGAGAAACAGATGGAGAGAGGATCGACGAGAAAGGAGGACAGGGTGGAGATTGCTGGAACGAGGAGAGAACGAGAGTCGGGTGGAAGATTGGAGAGAACGGGAGGGAAAAGAAGAGGAAGATGAGGAAGAAGGGGGTCGCTTCTTTATAGGAAAGACTGAGAGGCGGATGTGGGAGGAGGAAGGGGGAACGAGGGAACGAGAGAAAGAGGATGGAGCAGGACTCGAAGAGAAATTTGGAAATTGAAGAAACGTGAAGAAGGTGTTCATCGAGGGTAATGGGGTGGAAGATGAGAATAGAGGGACGAACAGGATCCCGAGGCACGCTTCGAAAGGAAAAGCGTCGAGTTGCCGATAAAAAGGAAAAGGAAATAAAGCGTCGATGAAAATAGATAGATATATGTGTATATATTTCTTTGGGGAACGTGGGAAAATTATTGCCAATTGTTGTTGAAAAATCGATGAAGATTCTTCTATTGGAAATCGAAGACTATATATCGATTCGTTTCATTTTATTTTAGATAATTTAAATAATTGAAGAAAGAAATTTAAGAAAAAATGGTACAAAAAAGAATTCTAGAAGGGGCTATCACGCAAAGAGATAGAAGTAGGCATAATCGAATGGAAGGAAAGGAGAGGAAAAAAGAAATGCAGAGCAAAAGGAGGCGAAAGGCTGCAAGGTCTGTTCCCTGCGAGGAACGAAAAGAAAGATATACTTATGTAGTTAAGCCGAGGTTGGATCGTTCCGTCCGCCATCGCCGTGGCGCACTTTTTAAACTGTACGATTACTTATCTTCCCTCGTTTCCCATTCTCTTCCAACGTGATGAATCGAAATGAACGCCCCTCGTGGACGCCTCGTGATTTAACAATGAATGCCTCAAAGAATCGTCGTTTTATTTGATAAAAAGGTTTTTACGTAATATATCGGGTTGCTCGCCAATTTGTTTGTTTGCTTTGAAATTTTTCACATAGCCACATAGTAGGCGCATATTTTTTACACATCTGTATATACGTCAACAAAGATTGCATTAACACGACGGCGGTAATGGCGTATCGATTGCATCACTTCACTGACGAAATTGAGCCTACAGAGTGTCAGAGGTAACGTTTTCAATTCCGACTCCCACACCGAGGTGGTAACGAGCCATCAAGTTCGCTGGTAATCGAATGCCAACCGCGGCTTCGTGTTTGTTCTAACGCCTTCGCGAGAAACATGAAGCTAACTAATCGCTGTCTATACGTATATCTTTACGTATCTCTGACTTTCACTCCTAAATTTAACACGTGGATTATTGCCTGTCTTTTTTTTTTTTTTACCGTACTTCTATTCACTTTACTTAAAGATTCATTTTTTTTTTTTATTATATATATAAAGTTTGAAGAAATTCAAGAGCATCACTCGATAATCGTTCTCCATAATTTTTCTTTCATTTTTTTTCCCCCGTTTCTTCTCGCGAAGAGAAAGAAAATTGCAAGATGAACATTTCTCGCAGATGCAGATAAGTCACGCCACGGAACACGATCGAGGGATTCTTCAGGGGAGGTGTACAGAAGAATAAAGGGAACGATTATTTTCAAGGCAATAACTCAAGGCCGGCCGGTTAAACGTAATATCTCTTAAAACTCGACGCAAGATTAAATGCTAGCACAATTAATCACCATCGACGGTTAAGCCTCTCGCGAAAATCGATATATCGCGCGCCGCTATCTTCCCTCGAAAACCTTTTGCGCAAGACACGCGGCTCGTGATGGGTGAATTTATTATTGGTAATCGTGAATAACGACCGAGCTCGTTGTTTTCGATCATGAGAAATCAGCCTTCGGACCAAGCGTCGGCTGAACAACTTGCAATAAAAGCGGAAGCTAATTACATTTATTAAAACCTACCCGAGTCTTGGAGACCCGGTCGCATCTATTATATCTGAGAAATATCACGAATATCGGAACGGAATTACTTTCGTCCAATATTGATTCTTTTTTTGCGTTAATACATTCGACCATCTAGCTAAATAATTATTGCGCAATAGAAAGAATTATTGCCGAAGATTTATTATAAAAGCTTCGTTCATTTTCCCCTCCCCTTACTCTGCTTAATTGCGAAGAAAGATATTAACTGCGCGTCAATTCTCCATCCATATAATCTCCATCCATATTTCTCCTTTTAAACATCTTCTTCTAGAAAACTTAGCTTAACACCGCAGCTGGCAAAAGTTTCTACAAGAGTTCCTCTAATCCAATTTAATTTCTTACACGTGTTCGAAACGCGTGGAGAAAAAGAAGTGTGTTCGATGTATCTTCGAATACTTCCAATCTCCCTCTAATATAAAATTGACAAAGGAAAAGATGGCTCGGCTCGTGTACGGAAGCGTGGTGAATCGGGAATCGATCGGGTTAATATCGAGCGAAGCGTTGCGAACGATAAAGGGGGCGAGCAAAGAGGAAGCCGGGATACAAATTTATTCGCGGAGCGTGTTTGGTAGGCGTTGGGAGTGACGCAGCCCGCGCGGCCAATTTATTCTGGCGCGGTAAAAGGGCCTTGAGACCTCGAGAAGACGAAGCTGCCGCCACGATCAAGTCATTCCATTATCTGAATTGAGTGCTGCTCGTGGGTACCTGCAATCAGTTTTTTTCCCCACCCCTTGCTGCGCCCCTACCTCCTCTCCCGCATCCTCCCGTCACGCCCTCGAGATCCTCGCCCGAAATGAACAAGCCAACTATCAAGGATGGAGACGGAGGCGAGGGTTGTTGAACGGTTGTTCAACAGCTGCACACGGCCTTATTACGAGTAATAAGCGATTCCCTCTAGTTATTTTTACTATATGCACCATTGCTTTCGGGAAATTCGTTGGATTTT
>NW_006263595.1:338604-342839 GCF_000469605.1 Apis dorsata | reverse complement strand
GAGAGAGAGAGAGAGAGAGAGAGAGACGAGGGACTGAGTTGTGCAGTCGAGGTAATTAAGGGGTTGGAAGAGAAATATTTGTCTCATAAAGAGCAACGATCTAAGAGAAAATCTTTTCGAAAGGACGAAAGTAGTATGTAATTTAGGTAACGTTTATTCATATATTTCGGTAATGATACTTGGGTAATTTCACTGATCATCTCCTTTATTTCATTTTAATTTTTTTTTTTTTTTTCAGATACTCGAATTAAGGTCAAGTCACGCGTTTCCTTTTTTGCGTAAACGATTTCAAGTTTTCGTAAATCTTCGAGCCAAGCCATCATCTCTCGCTCGTGATATTAAAATAATCACGGATTTCCATGGCGCGATAATCGCGATTAATTGCGCGGCTCGGCCGCGTAAATTACGGCCAACTCGAGATATCCTGCGCCGATCTCTGTCGGCGGTACCGCGTCTCCGTTTCTTTTCTTCCTTTTCTCTTTTTCCTTTTTCTTTTTTTTCGCGAGCGTGCGGATCGATCCGATCGACGGAAGCGGGCTTCGAGATCTCGAACGTGGGGGGCACCCTCGAGCGGCAACAACGCGGCCCGAATTACGGGATCATTAAATCCAATTTGGCATTAAAATATTGCCTGCTAATAAGAATCGCGCCGGCAGTGCATGTACCTGACGCATAATTGCATTATTATGCTCTCCCTTTTAGCGAACAAATTGCCCCCACTCCCCCTCTTCCTCGCCTCTTTCTACCACGAAGCTGACCGATTTTTCTCCTCCCACCTTCGACGATTCCCTCCCGTCATTCCTCTTTTTCTATTCCTTCTGTTTCTCTCTCTCTCTTTCTCTATCGCGCTGATTTTTCTACGGCTCGTCGATCTCGTGAGAAATTACTCGAAGATGTTGGAGGTTACGTTTTGAGAAAGATGGAAAGGTTGTTGAAAGATTGAAAAGATGGCCGCAAAAATGTATATTTTTCACGCGAGCGCGATGGCGAACGAGGGTGAACGATTCCAGACACGGATGGCGTAAGATAGGAATTTTAAGGGGCATTGTGCGTAATTATTTTCGCATTTAGATCAGTCGGCCGATAAATTTTCATACGGCTTATTAATATTATAATTCGACCGTTTGTATTGCACAATATGTGTGTGTGTGTGTCTACCGTGATAATTAAAAATTATCTCAATTAATCGTCAATTTATTCTCCGTCCGTTTATCGTTGCTCCTCTTTCTCCGACTTTCCTCGCAGGCAAGCGCAACGAATATCGACGCTTTCGTGAGAAATTATGCAAGTTCTCGAGCCACTTTAAGCCGGTAATTATTTTGTCGCTTTTTATTCCACCAGCCACTGTGCGTGCTGCTTCACTTCGCCTCGCCTTCTTCCACTCCTCTCCCCCCTTTCTTCCTCTTCTTTTGCCCCTTTTTCATTCACCATCCCTTCCCTGCATCTGCCTTCTTTTTTTCTCCCCCATTTCCTGCCATTTCCAACTTCCTTTTTCCCGCTTTTTTCCCCCCTTTCCTCATTTTCAACTCGAAGATCGAGTAAAAATAATCGAGAAGATCCACCACGAATGATTTTTCCTCGAGTGTCGATCATGTCGATCACGAAGAAACTTGGGATGACTCGGTTTATCATTAATGTCAAGAGAGATAATTGTGTCCGCAGGGATGAATATGCAATTGGTATTTTAAACGGAATACGATAAATTCTAATTCTAAAAATATTACTATTAGTTGCAATCTGTTGACTTCCGGTATTGGTAAATTGGCGCTCAAGACGTTGGCGATGAAGAAGAATATCCTTGAATTGATTATTCTAATTGCAAATATTCCACTTTAATTCGAGGTTTCTTCGATTCCGGAGTAGCAACAACACCGTAACTGAGAGCACGCATTGTGAATAAATTTCGTTTCAATGTTTTTACTAAACTCGTGCTCGTCACGGCTATTGTATTTCTGAATGGTAGCTCCGTTTCGCAGGAAACGCGATTAGATCACACGAAGTTGGAGAAACGTTGAGCCTATAATATAAACAGAGGCTTGTGTATACGTTCAGAAACAATGATCCAATCATTAATCATCGAATCAACCTTGCAATTTACTTGTCATTTACTTTTTCTTCGGTATAATTCTATGATCGCTTTATCTGGATAAAGTTGAAATTTTTTAATATTGGAGCAATAAGTCCCAGTTGTAATCTTGTAATTTACTTGTCATTAATTTTTTCTTTTAACGTAATCATTTCATTTGTATGAATGGTTAAAGCAAAGATTCATCCGAGTTTGCACAACGAGTTTTTCTTTAATTTTTATCATTAGAACAGCTTCGAGAGAAGCTTTGCAATTTACTTTTTTCTCCGATCATACTTCTATGATCACTTTATCTATAAACAGTCGGATCAGAGGTAAAAAAAAACTGACACGTTTGCACAAAGAATTTTTCGACTTTGCATCAAGAATCTCTCTTAATCGATCTTTTATCCTTGTTCATCTGTAATTGGCTGTAATTGCTGCTGCCAACGGGGAAATTCTTGCTACCGTTCCGATTGGGTAAGCATCATTGCTCGCGAATATGGCGAGTTAAACCGATCGGTATTCGCTCATGTCATAGAAAATCTGCCGCGTTACCTTTTGCAATAGTTGCTTGTTATTACGTGAACACGAGCGTCTTTCCTTTAACGGGTGTAATCGCCAACCACGTTAAAATGGCGCGTACGTTCAAGGAAGCCGAACGAACGTTCAACGCAGATGTCGAAACTCTTTTAAAACGAATTAAAATTTATATATTTATATTCGACGGAAACCACGCTCCTTTTCACAAATTTCCAAAAAATTTCAATCGAAATATCTAAAACGAATTCGAGGTAACCCATGGGCCCTCGACGTTTTATTTCTCGACAACTTTTATAAAAGAAATTAATACCTATCGTCCGCCATCGCTGGCAGACATTCTGTGGCCGCAAGGTGCAAGACGGAAACGCGGCGCGACCGCAGAGAAGAGGTCCTCTCGTTCTTCCAGGTGGCCACCGCCATCAGCAGTGAAACCTCGACGATAGGTCGAGGGATAAGGGGGTGATAGTTTAAACGTTAAAGCCGAAAGTTTCACGAGGCTGGAAAGTCGAGAGAGCCGGGTCCACGATCTAATCTACCGGGATTTATCCTCTCCAGCCCCCTTTCGGCGCCATAATATCTGCGGGCGCAGCTGCTGCTGCCGTTTCGGCTATCCTTTCTGGTAGGCGGCGACTTATCTCTACTTTACGACTGACTACGTTCGACGCTTAACGTCGAATCCGGCCGGTGCTGCATGGCCACAGATAAAATGGTGGTCCACCGTCCCCCCGTGGTGGCCATTTTGCCTCTAATTAATTGACGAGGCTATTCCTTTCTCTCCCTCCCTCTCTCTCTTTCTCTCTCTCTCTCTTTGTGACCGGAGTATCGGCCACCAAAAACCCTTGGCCAGCCTCCCGAGATATCCTCTTCGACCGCTTTAATGTATTCGGATACCTATCTCGCCTCTTTGGTCGCCTCCTCGCTGCCCGGGACAAGCTCCTACGTTTAAATTTCACATTGACTGACGATTCAATGCCGCTGCCGGTTGGCCGATCGGCCGCCCTTAAATGTAAATCCTGGTTGGCCGGGAGGAAGACGCCACGCTCATAGCAATCGTGTGTCACCGACCCTTGTCTCGACGCGAGACGCTTGTCCCCGATACTCTTTGATGCCTCTCTGCTCGGCCTCTCGCGTCGACGCCTGTTCTCGCGCTTCGCGATACGTGTCGGGAGTATACGCCGTTCACACTTTGTTGCTCCCTTTGGATCGCGATTGTCCGCGGGAACAGTGCACAGGAGGACGAGAAGAATGGTCCAACAAGAACGATCGCTTGCGATCTACTTCCATCACGATTTATACTGTATCACTGGGATTGATTAAAGTACATTCCATTTCGAATAATCTTAAAATTTCCAGTATTATATCCAAGATTATTGGATATATATATATATATCCAATAATCTTCTTCTGTCCCTTGGAATTTTGATTAACCGTATAACACTTGCTTCCTCCTTATTTCCACCATCTTCCTTTCACCCTATTCACGATTCTCCCCGAGACAAAGGAGTTCAGTTGGCCTGGCAAAATGGTAATAACCCGTAGACCGCGAAAGCTGGAGAAGGTGTCGCGGCGAGTTTGCAACGCGATTCACCGATTGTACCGAGGGAGAGCCTCGCAATACAATAAGCAT
>NW_006263595.1:335952-338426 GCF_000469605.1 Apis dorsata | reverse complement strand
GTAGCCGCTTCGTTTTTCTCCGTGCCTTAAACGGCCGCTTCTTCTCTGCTCTCTCTCTCTCTCTCTCTCTCTTACTCTCGGTCGCTTAGGAAAGGAAGATCGTAATCTGAATGGGCCTCGGTGTTGTTGCCGGCGTGGCGGGTGCCAGCGGCAGATAGGAATCACCTGGAGGATCCCGCGTATCGTGGTCCCCGGGGCACCACTGTGTGTACACGTACAGGCGCAATCCACGCTCGGGATATAGGATAACGTAGGACCCCACTTAGCTACTAATGCTGTCGCTACTCGCCCTTTCCCAGCGTAAATTATGTCCTCGAGCAGGATCGTCCGTTTTGCCCGCGACCGCCCTCGCCCACGAGGAATATAACACGATCTCAGGGCTAATCGGCTCTCTCGTACCGTGGCCGGGACCGACAACCGCTACCAGCAGAGGTAATCCTCGAGGACTCTTCGACCGGATCTAGATGCCGGCTAATCAGTTTCTTTCTCTTCTTTTTTCCCTCCCCCTTCTTTTTTCGATTTTTCTTTCTCTTTCTCTCTCTTTTTTTTTTTTTACATTGGCACCGTTGATATCGAGGAAGACGACGGTTGCGTTGTAAGGGGATACCTCGACGATCGTGTTCCATTTCCAGCAACCGGAGAAACTACTGTTGGAAAGCGGTTTTTTTTTTACGACGAGTATCGAAAGGGAAATAAAGAGGGGAGAGGATTCAATATATCGTTTTTTGATAGGTGAGATGAGAGTTTTACTTTTACGAGAAGAAAGAAATGGAAAAGGAATTTGTTTTTTTTTTTTTATTATTAATAGAAATTATTATTATATTCGATGAGGAATAAATAATCGTAAAGGTTCAAGTGATATATTGAGGATGTGAAGAGAGAAGGAAATTCAAGTGGAATATAGCCTTCAGCTTCTCCATTTTCTGGAGAAAAGAGGAATTCTTTTAACGAGGGACAAATAACAATCTCTCGAGTGATTGAAACAGTGTTCTAATTAAGTCTTCAAGATCAATTTTCAAACGAAGCGAATTCACCCTATTTTCGCCGAATAGGCTTGCGCGAGAAGGGGGAACCCTTATCTGGTTGGCGATTCAATAAAATCGTGGACTCGTGCACAACACAACACTCTGTGCAAAGTTGGAGAAGTTGGGAGCCGTCAGCTCGGCGAGAAAGCCGGCCTCGTTAGCGTCATTTCAGATCGGATCGTGTTGGCCGCGCCGGATCGAAGAATAGAGAAGAAAAGGTAGGTGGTGGTGGTGGTGGGAGAAACGGGTGATTTGTGGCTTTTCCCGGTACCACGCGACGTTCACCCCGACAATTTGTATTTCCGATTTCTATGGCGAACGCTTCAGGGCTGCCAGGTGTTGGAAAGGTGGCTGTTAGACGGTTCGCGTAACTCGTCTCATTGTGTCGGCGATTTTTGAGATGCGGGGTTGTTGCGTGTTACGAGAGAGCCACGAGCAGAACGTGAGGTAGTCGAGAAGAAACGTCTAACAAGGGATCAGAGCTTCGAGAAGGGACGGATAAGGATGTCTTCGACTCCTGAGAGATGAACGAGAGGAAAGAAATTTGGAATTGGATAACGATAACCTTCCTTCCTTATTTTTTTTTTAATTTAGAAAATTAACTAAAATTAAAATTATACGTAAACTTATCTCTGCAAAGAGATAACGAAATAGAGAAAAGCGTATGGATCAGAATAAAACAATAATTTCGAAATTAAAGTTAAGAATACGTCAAGAATGAACAGATTAATCTAAAATCTATCTTGAAATAGGGAAGAACAAATTCTAACGATATAACAAATAACATGGGATACAAGCGAAAGAGATCCTCGAATAAGAAGCACCCCGTGAATTCGACGTTTTAAGAGACACACGTGGACTTTTAGAACGCGTCGTCCCATTGTGGCGATCGTGGGGTGGTCTCTAGGACAAATCTGTCTTTTGTGGCGAACGCTCGGTGGCGTTCATTCTCTATTGCGGTAACGTCGACAGCGAGCATGGCAACAACAGCAACGACAATACCCGTGTACAAACGATCGAGTGGGCGGTAGCCGTGTTTTCGGCTGCCCTGTCCCTTTCATTGTCGCCCCAAGGATGCAGCGTCTTCTCGATTTCTCCGTCGGTGAAGCCCTGCTGGCAGGACACGCGCGTCTCGCCATTCATCTCGACGTCACATCGCTTGTTACGCTATTACTCTTTTCCATGGAGAGGTGTCACTTGGATAGATCCTCTTTTTCTACGGGCTTTGCATAATAAAAATAAATGTTGTATCGAGTATTAAGCTTGCAATAAAAATTTTTTTTCTTTTGGAATAAAAAATGTTTACTTCTCGATTCATCACAGAAACTTTCTTCTGGTTTTTTTCGAACAAATTTTACTGATTCTCCAATAATATCAATAATAATAAATAAATAAATAAAGCAATAAAGTCAATCCCTCGATCTCAAAGTAGTTACAAGTTCCCAAGCG
>NW_006263595.1:333744-335789 GCF_000469605.1 Apis dorsata | reverse complement strand
TCGCGAGAAATCTGGTATGATCCGCGGGAACGTTGTCTTTTTTTTTTTTTTGTTCGAGGGTGCGTGCACAAAACGTGGGACGCAAAGCCGGTTTCCATCGAAATGGAACATAGGCATCAGCGATGATCCCCGTGCGAGGCGCCAGCTGGCTCATATTGAAACCAACCCCCTATCGTGCTCGACCATTGCCCTCCCTTCCATCCTTCTACAAAGAACCTAAATCATTTTCAACCCCTCTACCGATGCTTCCTGCGTGCACTAACTACCCCTGGTTTCCTCAGGGGCCACACCCTGGCAGGCCAAGCTCCACCTACTGAAAGGTCTAGCGTTTATAGAGTCCTCCTTTATAGAGTCAATAGAGTTAATTCGGTTTTTTTCTTCTTATAATTCTCTTTTTTATTCGTGGATACACTTTTGACAAATAATTTTTATTGCTGTATTATAATGTTTATCTTTGAAAATGGAACAGAGGATCGTGATAGCTCTGGAATTTAGAGTCTAACGAACTCTTATGAAGAATGCTAAACGCGGATTAAATTATATACAATTTGTATAATTTTGTCAAATTTGATCGATGAATTAATATAACGAGTAAAGAAAGAAGAGTCTCATGCTCGACAAGGATTTTTTTTTTAATCAATATTTATTACATTCTTGTTTTCGTTGCAAGTAATAGTATAGGAGGTATAGAATTTCGAAACGATTTCAATTTGAAAGAAAATTTCCCCTCTTTGTCTTTCTGGTGAGACTGGTAATTAGATAATAATCACCTGTGGATCTGACAGAGCAATCCAAGCGACCGAATAATGACTCACGCGGTTGACAAGACCAAAGACAAACGATGATCGCGAGCGGAAAGGTAAAATCATTAGCCACGAACAAAGTATGTATACGAACATTGTGTGTGGACTCAAGTGTTCCTCATGCTTGGTGAATTGGAACAACACTTTCGTTGCCAGAAGACGCGAGAAGATTGATAGTGCAACATTCTCTTCACGAAAAATATTCCAGAAAACTATGATCGTGAACGAGGGAACGAATGGTTTTCAACCATTTTTGTCCCTTCTTGTTAAATGAGAAGCAAGCTCTTTTAAGTACCAAGTACGGATCATTCCCCATGAACGTTGTACAGCTGTGCAAATAAGGAGTAAAAAGGAGTGCTGCTAAGGAGTAATTCAGACCTCATTTCGCTTAAATAACATCGATACAACCGATTACCATCGATCCTCTTAATTGATTTTGGTCTATTAATCGAGCTGCTTTAACCGTATCCGTGGTTGTCTCCATTAATCATTCCTTTTCAGATCTTTCGTCGAACACCAAATAGATGTTCTACTTTTTTCTCCCCCCTCTCTTCCATTCAGTTTGGACAGGTTAAATTGTAATTGTAAATTTTTACGAAATTCGATTGTTTTTTTAATTGATTTTTTTTATTATTGCTTTTTATAATTTCTTTGTTGTGTTTATATTCTTTCTTTTCTTTTCTATTTATATACAACTTTCTTAAAGATAAAGAAATCTTTATATCAAAAATATCCTTTATTAATATCCTATGATATAAATCTTCCATCGATTAAATTTAATATATGCAGATATCGATCATTCCAAATTCCTTCATTCTCACTAGTCAGAATACTAATTTCACATTTTTCTATATAGATAAAGAAATCTTTTGCAAAGTCCTCTTATCTCTGCTCGATCGATCGATTAAACTTAATCAACTTGGTCTCAATTCACTCTCATTCGTTATTAATACAGATATTTCACGTTTTCTGAATAGATATAAAGAAATCTTTGGCGTAGAGATCCGGAGTTTAAAACTTGGAGCGATCTCGAGGCCAGGCAAAAAGAAAGAGAAACTCTCTGGTCACGAGTTTCATTGGCCGACAAGAAAAGACCCGGCCACCAATGTACGGTGTTCATCGGTTGAATTCGAGCCGCTTCGAAGGTCCACGTCGTAATAGAATCGTTCGATACGGACACGAAACCGAGGCGAACGAGACGCTGAAGACGTAATTACGTAGGATCGAATTGCCGCCAGGACC
>NW_006263595.1:330442-333521 GCF_000469605.1 Apis dorsata | reverse complement strand
AAAAAAAAAAAAAAAAAAAAAAAAAGAAAGAAAAAGATCCGCGAGAAAGCACCATGGATGAAATTGCCGCTTTCATAAACCGTCGTGGAACCGACGCTAAAACAATCGCAAGAATTCTCGTGAAGAATTCAAGATCCATTACAACGAGGCAATTAGAATTTTTACACAACTGAACGTATTAATATGATTCTGAGATGGAATTTGGATAATAAACTGAAGAATCGAGTTGGATTTTTCGATCGAGATGATTTTGTCAGAGAGAGAGAAAGAGAAGAGAGAAGAGAGAGAGAGAGAAAAGGAAGGCCATCAGGTAAAAACGAGGTTGGAACGAAGGTTTCTCGAGAAAAGAGACTTGGATAATCGCGGGTCTCGACTTGCTCGACGATTAATCGTGAGTGAAACATGCAGCATCGTGTCCACCTTAAAGAAAAAAAAAAAAAAGAAGGGAAAAAACGACGCAAGCCAATTATGAGAGCAATTGTCTAAATTGATGCCTGGCAATTGTTGTCGTCTTGACGAGATGATGGAATTAATTGCTGGTGAAACTTCGGTGGCGGTAAGAGAAAAGTTAGATCGAGTTACGTCTATTTTTTTCTTCTATAACCGGTGAGATACGTTAATAGAAACGTTAGCGATATTTATAATATTTTCAATCAATCGTGAACCTGAAGAGAAAGTACAGATTTCTTTATTAAAATTTCAGATTGAATTTGTGAAATTAAAATTTAAACATGTATCTTCACTTTAATCGAATTAGAAATTTTATTCATACACTACCCATTTATTTATTTTCATTCCCACGAATTGCAATAATTTACGTGTATTCCACGCAAGCATTTCGATATTCATCTCTTTCCAAAATCGTACGAAAGTTACATTAACAATCGAGTCTTCCAACATCTTCCATCGCGAGCCCGATCGAGATCATCCTCTCTCTCTCTCGAGGTATAATAAAGACATAACTATAACAATATTTCTCGTAGTCCTACTTCGAAGTGAATTTAACCAGCGTCGTAACCAATCACGTTAACAGCCTAACAGTCGTCCAAGAATATTCCCTCTCATACTCCGTAAGCGTAACTCGCGGCAACGAGCGGATCGACAGGCGTCGAACAAGCGGAAGACGAATGATCCGGCCGAGTTCCAGATTCTCGTCTGATCGATCACGACGAGGGTGGCTATCATAATCGATAACGCTCCCGCTGGCAGACAATCGAACTCGAATGGTTACGGTTTGGCGATCGTTATTCATTTCCTCCTTACGAGGCGGCAACACGCGCATCGTCATCGCATCGTCATTTGCCAAGATTCTCCGCCACTTTTTCGTCGTGGATGCGCGCCGCGCCTTTCCACAGACTGCCAGCCAGCTCCCATTTGAGAGGGAACTCGACTCCACCCCCGTTCCCCCATTACTTTCTCATTTTCCACGAAAGATGGACGTTCGACCCGGCTTCCGGATCGAGATGGTGGCGGTTCTCAGTGATTTCGGATATTTCGATGCGAACGATCGTTGGATAGACCGAAAGATGGATGGAAAAAATTTCGTTCCAGTAATTTATGGTGAAATATAAAAATTAAATAATAGTCCAACGGATCCATTTTCTTTGCTTCATTCTATCGAAATTTTTAAAAGATGTAGATAAGAGTCACAAAATTTAATATACGAATTATTTTATGATCGATAAAGGCTTGAAGTTGATAAAATATTATACAAATTGTAAAAAGGAAAAGAAGAGTTGAACAAGGATGCAGCTATCCCCGATTTAGACGAGCAAGATCTCTCTTACCGTTTCTAATAGACCGATATTCGATCGATCATATTATGTCTCTTTGACAAACGATCGCACCCGTGGACAGATAACAGATCCACGGTGGCACGACGTATCGGTATGATGTATCGCGCGGAGATCGAGTGTTCAATAGAACGTTCTTAATACACCGTCTAAATCACAAGTAGCATCGTGTCATGTACAGAATTCACTTAAGATCGATTTAATCCTCGACAAGAAGCCACGCTTCCTGCAAAGTAAACTGGAAAGAAGCTAATCCCTTCCGGGAATCTGAAATCGCTTCTTATTAACTCTTCTCTCCTTTCCTTAAATGAGAAATTGTGTGGAACTAAATGTTTTCTGTACACGACACGCGATGATTGTCAGGGAGAGAGAGAGAGAGAGAGAGAGAGAGAAAGAGCACAGCAACGATATAACATCGGTATCTCATACGAGAATTTAATTAACCCTTTCGTGTCTACGAACCATACCTCACACGCAATAAACGAGTAAACTTTCTTTCTTTCTTTTATTAAGATGTATTAAATATCTCATCGATAGATTCGAGAATGAAATATATCGAAATTTTCACTATTTTTTTCTACATGGAATCTACACCGAACAGAGTTAACCGTACCAACTATCTACTACTACATACCACGTGAAATTAAACGGGAAAGAAAAACGAGAGAAAGACGCGGCGATTAATATAAAACCATCGATGCTGGATTTCGAATCACCGATGGCGCCCACCTAACCGGCTCCATCGAATCGGCAATCGATCGAGTACAACAACCGCAAGAACCGCTCCCAAAGGTGCAATTAACCTGTCGATCTCGAGGTGGACGCGGAAGCATCGAAAAACCTGGAGCTTGGATCGAAGGAATCATGGGGTTTACGTAGGCGAGGGAGCGTGGGGCGAGAGGGGCGAGGAGGGGTTGAAAAATAGAAATTAAGGGCCGGTGAGTTATCGCGGTTGCGTGAGAAGCAGGCCAAGATAAATCAAACCGCACTGGCAACCGCAACGCCACCCCGAGTTCGGATCACGAACGCAAAAACCCCCATGGCAAATCCCCTGGGATTAATAGTGTGCCACGGTTGGAACCGGTGCCCCCTGATTGGTCCAATTCCCTTGGTGCAACGTGTGCTCCTTTTTTTTTTTTTTTTTTACCCTCTCTCCGTACTCTCTTCTCACCCTACGCGTATGCTCTGTCCCTACGTTTTTTCTTCTTCTTATTCCTCGATGACCGACGAGGAGAACCTTCCAATCGTCCCTGCAACCCTCGTCGAATTTTAAATTTTGACCGACA
>NW_006263595.1:330162-330420 GCF_000469605.1 Apis dorsata | reverse complement strand
GATGGTCGTTGGAAGTTTCTCTCTCTCTCTCTCTCTCTCTCTTTTTCAGAGCGAACGACGTGGAAGGGTGGACCTGTTGGCGGCCATTTCGATAGAGACGTCCCGGGATTTGCGCGGTGGACGAAGTCGTTTACGAAGGCGAGACGAAGAAATTGGCTGGTCTATATAATCGATTTTATTTCATTCTTCTTCGAAGATGTACGAGACGGATACAACAGAGATATTCTAAATAGAAGGATATATATACATTTACTTATA
>NW_006263595.1:326408-330153 GCF_000469605.1 Apis dorsata | reverse complement strand
ATAATAATAATAATAATAATAATAATAATAATAATAATAATAATAATAATAATAATAGTAATATTCAAATAAATATTTATCGAGAGATTGATGATTGAGAAAGTGAATCGTGCAGTAAAAAGTTGTTGATGATGAATATTGGATTTCATATAATATAAAGAATCGATCGTACTTTTATTGATATTGGATAATTGGAATTTATTATAATTCGTTTACCATAAATGATACTGATTTCGATCGAAGTTTTAAGATCGAAAATTCGCTTAAAAAAAAAAAAACGACACAGAAGGAACGAGACGAACCGCAAGAATGCTTAAGATCCGTGTAATGATCTACTTATATCATTTCATATCATTTCATATACAAATATACGATAATATCGTAAACGACGACGAATTCTGAACACATTATAGCATCGAGAAATCTCGTTTATGCAACAAGAGAGGAATACTCTGCCCTTCGTCCAACAATAATTTTCAACCGACTTTTTATACCAGGCTGGCCGAAAGGCACAACGTTTCATCTCAACACTTTCCCTACGGATTTATTCCGACTTTAACACCGAAGTGTACGATAAACCGACTACCTGAAGGGCTCAATAGAGATCCGCTGGTTAATTCCTCCAATACCGTTTCGAGGAACAGGCTAGAGCCTCATCCGGGTGGATGAGTAAGACAGCCGTCGAGAGAGTTATGATCTTCACAGACTATTAACGACGATCCGGCCGCATTCCACGGGGCTTGAGTTTCTACGTGGTAGAAAATGCAGGTAAGATGGTTAACGATTTGGTCGCGTTTACATATATAACCGGAGTTAAGTAGGAACTAAAGCTTGATGAGGGCTCTCACGAGGGGGCCGTACGAGGTTTCACACAGGGGGAAGAAATTCGTGTTCCCTTTCTTGAAACGTCCAATAAAATGGCCGCCCAGTTTCGTTGTATATATTAAAAAACTATAGGTGTCACGATTTACGCTTAATATCGAGGGGAAGGAGGAAGAAGAAGAAGAAGAAAAAAGAAGAAAGAAAAGAAAAAAGCTTGCGGAGGGACGACGAGGATTCTATAAAATATCGTCAACGATTCCTCTAGTGGCCAATTTTTCAGAGAAACCGAAACGATATTGGTCGGGGAGAACAGAACAGTTCGTTCGGATTTACGATCTTCAACGTGGACAACATGGTCGCTTTTGATGAAATATTTTGCCTAGCTCGCGCCTAGAAGGAAGGACACCACACTTTTATCGCGTAGGAGATGACAAACGGGGAAAATATTTATGCGCCACGGGAGAAAGAAAGGTTTCCCCTTCTTATACTTCATTATTCAAACGGATAGAATCGATAGATTTTGAATCCAAAAATTGAATATACCCAAAGTTAATTTAAATTCTTCAAGACTCGTAAAATTACTTGGATTGCAACTACTAATCGATACACTTATTTATTCAAACCTGTTATTCAACCCGCGAATCTACAACCACCCTTTCATTACGCCAACAGGAACGACGAAAGCGCCGATCGAACGGAACGACAATAATAACTAGCAAACCGGAAAAACGAACCGATCGTTACGTATTCTCAAGTTATGTTTCCATCGCTTGCCCCTCGTTGAAACGGGGGCCGTAATTGAAGGCGCAAAAATACGAGAAGCGTACGGGTAGGCGGGCGAAAAATGGCCGTGCAAATAAAGCTCGTTTTGTCGAGCGAGCTGGCAGATCCTCATCTAAATTACAGCGCGCGTGTGCGTGGTCGCGTGACACGGACAACGTGTTACGCATCGATCTTATCCGCGTCGCGAATCAAATATCGAATTGGGTGCACCTGTCATTATCTCATTACGGTGACGATTCGAGGCTCGTTAATGGGATCCAATACCGAAATACCGATCGAACATCGTGTGTGTCGCGTCCTCGATCGTGTACGTGTGCTTGACAATTTGAAAGTAACGAGGCTCTCTTGAGAATATCGACGACGCTCACGGTAACGATTTTATTTTAATTAGAGAAATGCAAGGTAATTATTCCTTCTCGAGAATCGAAGGGAAAGGTTTCGAAATTATTTATTTTTGGATAACAGGGGAACAGGATAAATTGGGATCTCTAATTATTATTTATTGGAATTAATTTCAAAAGTTTCATTATGGATGGCCTGGAAGTACGAGGATATCTTGTTTACGAAACAAAATTGTTTTTAATCGATAATTATCCCTTCTTGAGAATCGAAGATTTTGTACACGGGAACGAGATAAATAACTTTAATTATATAAAGGATTAATTTTGAAAATTTTGTATAGAGGATTGCCTGGGAAATCTCGTTTATGAAGCGACAATTTTATTATCCCAATCGAAGAAGATTCAGGACTGAATGAATTTTTCTTCCTGCGAACGAGAACACGATGTAAGAAATACGATTAAGCACGATAAGATTTCACTTCGTTTGTAGAAACAATCTTACCGCGAGATCAAGTAAATAATTAAATAGATCGATCCATCTTTGGAAAAAATTATTCCCCTTTAGAAACGTATCATTAGACACAAGGGGATGAAACTTTCAAAAGTTTCCATCTCGAGCATTCTACCTTGTATTCGTAACCCCTGCTCGGGTATTATCTAACCAAACGAGTAGCTACGTAAAGACTCGTACAAAACCGCATATCCCTTTGTACTCGAACGAGAGATCCACCACAATTTCGCGAGCAACGAAGGAAGGGAGGTGGGTATCAGAAGCAACATTACAAGGCTGCGAGTTCCGTGCACTGGAATCATCATTGATCCTAAACGATGGTGCGCACGGAACGTCTCGATTACACGGTTTTATCCGTGAACTCGTTTAACGCTCGTGATCCCAAAGGCCTGGATGCGCCGTATTCTTCTTCTTAAGGGTTGCAACCATGTCTCACTTAATCGAGCCAAGGAGTGGCCATCTTTTTGCCGCCGCGGTGGATCCAAGTGATCGGCGAGGGGAAAGACAAGCGGGAAGAAAAGGTGGAAAAAAGGAAAAATAGCGGATAGGTAGGTAGAGAGAGGCCGGTGGCGTTATGCGATCTGGCCTTTACTTCATCCGGACACGAACTGGTAGACGCACAGGCCGGGGCTGCGTGTCCGCCATTATCCGATCCATACGTGGATAACTGGTGACCATGCGCCAACTTCCAACGAAACGAAACGAAACGCGCCGTTTCAATCGTTGAAACTCTCGTAAACTCGCCGGTAATTTCGTGCGCCGAACTTTCAACAAATTTCTCCGCGGAGATGTTTATCCAACGCTCGTTAAATTCGATTTAATCCCGTTGTTTCCTTGGAAATCGTTAATGCCTTTGTGTTTTCGCCATTTCATTTTTTTCACATGATTATATTCTTGGATATTGTTTGTTATAATAACGAGAGTTTTTCGCGAGAGTTTTGTAATGGAATGTAATGCGAATGAATGTAATGGTTGACTGTTTCACGAAGGAAGGAAGGCGAGAAGGAGAATAATATGGAAGAAGTGAAATGCGGAGCACGTCGAATCCGCACGAATGATGAAGATCGCAGAAAGATAACCAGATCACGAAGCTCTTCATTCAACTTTGGTAAAAGTCGTCGGTGTCTGTGTTCCCTGTGTATTATTGCTCGCGAAATAACCGTGGTACGGTGGAGAAAAGGGATGGCAAACAAAAGGCTGGCAAGTGGAGTGCGGAACAGAAGCTTTCGAGGAGAAATAATGTGTCCGGCGTACGAATGAGGGAGCGGAGAATGGAGCGCAAAAAGTC
>NW_006263595.1:323710-326196 GCF_000469605.1 Apis dorsata | reverse complement strand
AAAAAAAAAAAAAAAAAAAGAAAGAACGAGAAGAAAAAAACGGTGAATAAAAGAGCACAGTAAGAGGAAACAGTGGTATCATCCACAGGAAAATAAAGGAATACGAAAACACGGCCGCATGAATGGAATAAAGAGAACTAAAGAAACGTGAAACGCGAGAGATAAAAACGCAGCTAGAAATGGCGAGGATAGAAAAATTACCAGGAAATCCAGTAGGATCAAGGATAGAGGAGAAACGAGTCAAGGAGGAAATGTAGCGAGAGTACATCGTGCCCCTACTTCTCCCTTCCTTTTATAGTCTTTGAGGGACCAAAAAACAGAGAGAGACGAAACGACGTGTAACGTGGTCCTTAGAAGAGGACAAAGAAAACGCGAACAAGCGAAAGGAAGAAGAGAGAGAGAGAGAGAGAGAGAGACGCCGAAAACAGAGAGTCGAGAAGAAGAAGCAAAAAGGAGGCAGAAAAAGATCGTCGGTATTATGTGGTCGGGCCCCTACTTCATCGAAACACGAGCGGGCAAACAACAGGCCGGGGGCCCGCGTGTATCCGCCATTGTTTGGCCCATGTGAGGAGGCATGCGGCCATGTTTCCCCACGTATACCGGGCGACCGGATAAAAAGAGGACGGCGGAAGGGGAGTAGAGAAGGTGTATGTGAGGTCGGGAGGGAGGGAAGTGGGGACTCGAGGAAGGGTGGAGGCGAGGAGGCCCCTGTTAAGTCCCTTGGGCCCCTCGGGGCAACGCATCGATACATATAACTGGCCTCGTGCGCGCATATACCAAGCGTCAAAAGTTTCGCTACGTCTATTAGGATGTTTATGCTTTCCTAAATTGTTGCCAGGTGTGATGTGATCCTTTACGTGACGGGGTTTAGTTTTAGCGAGAAAAGGAAAAGAGAGAAAGAAATATAATATATATATATAAGAAAAAAAGATAAAAGAGATCGATGATAAATTTAATCCAATTTGTCGTAAATTTTAAATTCGATCAAAGTTTCGAATCATTAAATAAACAGATATGGAATGGGGAAAAGTTCACGAGTTGTATATTTTATCTCTCGTTTTGCAATTAGATTCATAAGAGGATCAGAATCACAGAGATTCCTCGTTAGCATACGCGCGCGTATAGCTTTTTACACGCGACGGTGTGCAACACACAGCCTGGCATTCGTTTCATTTATGCGAGCATCGCATTGCGTGGATATAAGCGCGTTTAAGTGTGACTGTCTTAACATTAATTATCGAGCATCGATAGGCATGCGTGGCGTGCGCGTTACACGGTATTGCGCGCGCGTATTCGCGCGTAACACGTTTCCCCGCGGACAAATTTCAATCCTTGTAAATTTACGCTCATACACGTATCGATTTTTATATTAATTATCGAAGGGCCGCGAGACACACACGTTGAATCCTCATTTTTCTTCGTGCCTCTCAAATGTAAACACCGTAAATAATCGTATATCGCCGATCGGTAATCGCGATAGTTAAGGGGAATATCACGCGCGATTAAAATCGAGTATTTTCTTCGATAGTGATTTGCCTGCGGCGATAACTTCCTCTCATCTTATGGTATCTATCAATTGATCGCGATTGGAATTTTTCACGCCACTTCTTTTCCCCCGATATCCAATATTTCGTTCGATCGTTTCGTAAAATACCCTTTTTTTCGCGATGCGAAAAGAAAAACGAAAGAGAGAGAGAGAGATTTGAACGAAAAAACTTGGAAATTCATTATTTGCGAGGCAATTAACAGAGCCACAAATCCTTCCATGTGTTCCAGTCCCACGCTCGAAAATGTCCCCGTATCCGAGACACTCGCGAGTAAGCTCGCTCACGCGCGTAAATTAGCGTATTTAATTTCTCGCCGAGTAAACACACGCGTACCAGCAATCACGCGTACTCGCGTGTGCATAAATACGCTCGCAGATATATTCCCATAAATTGACACGTACGGGTGGCCAGAGCTCGACGAGCGGCGCGCATCGTCCGGCAAACCACACGTTAGACCGGTCGCGTTTGTGTGCGCTTGCGTGTGTTTGTGCGTGTGTGTGTGTGTGTATATATATATATGGAAAGGACTGGTTCGGCTTGAAAGCTAATTATAACCCATAACGATCGGTCCATCAAATCTGATCACCTCGGACGGGGAAGATCCGGTGGAACGGTGAAGGTGTATTGGTCACGACTACCAGCATCGCGGCACCATGGCTACCATAACGTTATCCACCGACTTGGCAATGCCACGGCTAAATGAAGCTTTTACGTTAGCCGTTGGATTGAGTTTGTTATGGGATCAACACTTCCATCGCGCCGCTCCGCGTTAGGCATACGAAGGCCAGCCATCGCTCGCGTATAATCGCTCCTTAAACGTGTACGTGCCGCTTCGACGGCCGAATTCAGAGCCTCTTTGTTCCTCCTACTATCCTTCGTAATACAGGCTAGCCTTCGCTCCCCTTCGAGACTTGTATTCTTGTTAATTAGGACCGATCG
>NW_006263595.1:319418-323410 GCF_000469605.1 Apis dorsata | reverse complement strand
ATATATATATATATATATATATATGTATATCGATATATTTGTCCAAAACTCGCGTGAAATTAATAGATTCTTTCAAATTCCAATTTTCAATTAAATTAGTTGATTTTCATCGTTGTATCGTGGTTTCCTGAAACATGATTGGGAGGTTAATAAGAAGGGGAAAAAGTTGACAGTATAGATATTACACCCCTCCACCCTAATCTCGGTTCATCCCAGCGTTCATGAATTCGCGTTGGTTCGTCCTCTAATGGCGAAACAAGTTAGACATGGCGGTATAGCGAGGGGTGTGTCACGGCAGATGTTTCCTCCCCGCCGTTAAGGGAATAATTGAGTATTGTAAGGCGACAACAAAATCAAATTTTCTTCTATGTATATATACATTAGCCTCCCCTTTCGTAGCAACCACATCATTTTATCTTTAAATGGCAAAACAAACGACAGATTTTTCGGCCGTACATTTCTCCAAACCTTTGATTCAATGTCCAAGAGAAGAACACGATGAATAATTCGTGTAACGAACTAAATGATTTATGTAACAACTAATAAATAACTTTAGCGATAAACTAAAGTTTCGTTCAAAATTTAAATCATCTTTAAACGCACTCGAAATCGAATTTAAAGAATATTCCATATTTCTTCTGATATCAACGTTATTTAAAAATTATCAAATTCAAACTCAAAGATCGCTCGTTTAAACATTTCGATTATTATCCTCCCGAATTTTTTAACGAAACGACATTTTCCATTTCGTCTCTTCGAAGGATCGGGCACGATTTTGTCCCCATGGTCTCCATTTGGAAAGATTCGTCATTTCAGGCCCGACAGATGGACCACGAACGAATCGGCGGGACGAATCGGCCTCTATTGGCAGATGTCCCCCTCTCGTCCGT
The DNA here is from genome assembly GCF_000469605.1 of Apis dorsata. Lineage (NCBI taxonomy): Eukaryota > Metazoa > Arthropoda > Insecta > Hymenoptera > Apidae > Apis > Apis dorsata. The sequence goes on along the minus strand of NW_006263595.1, from coordinate 322,520 downwards.
GAATTCTGGCGCTTCACGAGTCGTATAAACGCGCGATAAAATGTAAATCGTTGGATGATTCAAACCATGATGTGCATGATCGTAAATCACGGAGGATTCGTACGATTCACTCACTCACCGCTTTTTTCTCCAATCTACCGCGCCTCGGAGAGTGTACACCGAAGAGGACGGCAAGCAATGTAATTCCACCGATCAGACCCAAGATTAACCCTTAAACGGACTTATTCGTTCTGACAGACACGCGCGATTCCTTTTTTCCCCCTCCCCATGACTCTCCACGAGCCATTCCTTTCACGGATGCGGTCGTTTTCCTGCGATTCGCCGTTTATTAACCGTCTATTTCGGAGAAACAATCTGTTTCCCTCCGTGCAGGATTTTCAATCGTTGCATAAGAAGCTTGGATGCTCTCGTCTCCTTTCGAGAAACCTTTCCTTTCTTTTCCCTTTTCCCATTTATCCCCTTACATTACATTTCTTATGTTCCCAACGTAATTAACAATATAAATTTCTCTTGTATTGTAATTATTTTTAATAGTAATGATATCCTTCTAATATCGAGCCTAATATCTGCTAAATCGAATGGAATGGCAACGGTTGGTAGAATCGTTGCTGCGAAACGAGATACAGATTTTCGAAGATTCGAGAAAAGGGTGTGGAGAAAGCAGGAAGCACGATGGCCGAACTTCTGCGAACCGGTTCGTCAATATCCCTAATAATTCGCTCTTTTTTATCCCGAAATCTCCTTAAAGAGTCGACTCAAAATTCGCGATGATTTAAGGCCACTTCAGGCTCCGCTAATCAAGCTCCAGTTGATTGCCAGACTTTATTATTACGCGAAAAGGGAAGCTTGGCCGCGACAAATGCCCCACGAGATCGCTCACGGAGCATTAACCGTCTTAACACGTGTACGTGGAAATGATTGCACGCACGTGCGTGACTATTAGATTCAGCTAACGATTCGTGATATATAAAAATTTGATCGATTAAAACTACCTTTAAACCAGCTCCAAAGTAATGAAAAGTTAAAAAATTGTTGCTTTGAAAAATTTCTACACGTGTATATACGACACGATATCTTGTGATACTCGATGAAAAATATCCAGGATAATATTTTCAAAACTCTCGGAGTTCGTCGAACTCGAATCAGAATGTCGTTAGAGCGAAGAATGATTGCAAAATCGATGCAAAGGACAAGGATCCTATCGTTACCTTAGCGATTCGCAATTCACTCAACCCCTTTTTAACACCGTCCACGTAACAATACCCCCGAGGTTGCTCGAGGCACACTTACCACCAGCCGGCTTTTCGCCTCTCAGACTTTCCTTCCTCGGAGACGTTGGTCACGTGACCGTACCCCATTAGCCACCGCCGCCAAACTCTACCACGCGATCTCTCTGTCACCTAATAACGCTCCTCCTAATCGGTTGATAAGGGGACACGCGAGTGTCGTTGCATAAATAAAGTCAAGAGCCACCACCCCCGTCTCCTGCAAAACTTCTAAGAGGGTGGACTCACGCAGACGTCGCGTCTTTCGCTTCAACTTCGTGCTCGGGATTATACAAGGCGGCCAACCCTTAATCAACAGGAATCGTTATCGTTTCTAAATTCAAACTCATGAGAATCGTGCGAACGAAGTCTCGAACGAGCATCGATGACTGCGTTATACATATCGGGATATTTATTTCTCAGTTTATCAGGGAGGCTGATATGTAAATCGTAACCCGTAAATCAATAGCCACGATAAACACGTTCTACGTGTCGAGCATTCTCTTTTTCTTTTCCCGAAGAAATTTCTGCAAAAATTGCACAATCGAGAGATAACGACTCGACTAGATACCGATTCTCACACAGCGTTTTCTCGATCTTCTTTTAATGGCTGAAATCTAATCTTCGAATGAAATGTAACAAGGAGGGGAGAAAATTTTCACGAGCGGATCGTCGAGCCGCCTCTCGTGATTTCTCACGAAGGTTCGTGCGGCAAATGAGAAAGAAAGAGAGAAAGAGAGACGATCTCGAACGCTTTCCAAAATTCGATGGAGAGTAATGTTGGCCGGATGACTTGGCGGGAACTCGAATCTCGCGCGGAGCACGAGCTTAGCTGCTTGTTCCTCCCTCCCTCCCCAACACTACCTGGAGAGCTTCTAAACGAGCACGAGGGGAAGAAGAAGGTGATGCATCGCGGGGCGTGACCGGCCGGCCAAAGAGGATTTCGTGGCCAGAATTGTGTTTTGACGTGTTTTGACAAACGGGCGCCATTATACCGGCACCGAGCCTAAAGGCGCTTTGAGCGCTGGCCGGCCAACCGAGCGACCTAGGTGGCCGTGTTCGAGCAAACCAGCGAACGATCCTACGAAACAATTACACCACCGGAAGCCTCTACTTTGAAGCCACACCGAACGTCAATTTTCCGACGACTCGGCCAGCCATGCCTCGTCCTCGTTTCTCTTTATGGAATTCGACGAGAAATGCGTGCTCTGACGAGGATCGATAGAAGATTTTTATCGAATATAATATAACGTTTGCTCTGAATGTCTAAATTATTCGATATTAATATCTCCGCGTCGTTCTAATTCTGTTCGTGAATAGCATTCCATCTAAATTTTTAGCTTTTGAAGTTGGATGAAATGTTATCATTATCGATTCCTAGATACATTTCAGGGAATTAGGATAGATACAAAGAACGAAGAACGATTGAAAAATGGTAGTTGGGAGTATACACGTAAATCGAGCGATAAAATTTCCCCGCAAATTGAAGCGTTACCGTCGGTGTTACAGTTTCAAATGGCATCGAGCTAGTCGCTAATTAATATTAATGCGACGTGGTCTCGGAGAGAATTCAATTCTGGAGTCAGGAGGACGAGATAAATCGGTCGCTTATCGCCATCTCGGTATTTCCAATTAATTACGCGTAAGATTGCGATCTTCGAATCGCGAGGGGGCTGAAATAAAGCTTGACCAGGCGGTAATGAAATTATAAGCGAAGAATTAGCGGGAACTACAACATTCTACGGGCTGATCAAGAAAATGGCGCCTCTATCTTGTTAACGAGCCTTCGATCACCGATCTTCCTCCTTCCGTTGATTGGATTACACGTGAAAAATAA
>NW_006263595.1:314538-319331 GCF_000469605.1 Apis dorsata | reverse complement strand
TTTTTTTTTTTCTCGAACTCCTTTCGCAATATTTATAAAACGAGCAACTTGAAATTAAACGTAATTTATACGCGTAAGTATTATATATTACACGCGGAGCTTCTCTCTCCATTCTGCTTCGAAATCTTCTCTCAACGCGATAGAATGTGTTTTGTTTCTAAAAACGCCCCTTCTCCCCTCTCGAAACTACCTTCTACCCTCTGATTTCACGGAACAGAACGGAACAACGGATGATCTTACGAATCTGTAAACTGCCTAACATCCTGTTCTAGGGCGTGGTTCCCCATGAAAATTATACACATGGCAAACCGCCATCTCTTAATCCTCCTTACCAAATTCTCAAGAGGAACTAGCCTATTTTTATCCATTTGGCAATTCTTTTTTCCCGAGGATTCTAATCTCATGCTCGTGAAAAAAAGATGCAATAATACTAGTGTAAAAAGAAATATCGATTCGAAGAAAATGGCGTCTTGCTGATGGGATCGTAACAAATGACAGTATATATGATATCGCCTATAAGCGAAGGGATGTTATACGGGGATGAAAGAATAAAAAAAAAAAGCGCGTTTTTCCTATCGTCTCCCTTCGACGAGGAACAGGGAGACGCAGCTGTCGACTTCTCACTGCTTTCTTTGCTCTACGTCTCTACATTGAAAGAGTCTTCCACCTCGCTCCTGTCGATGCTGCCCTCTGCTCGAACGTCCACGTATCAACTGCCCTCCAGTTTCGATCTCACACCGTGCCCCCCAACAAACTAAACTAAGATTCTTCGCACGAAGGTAAATTTGACCACGATAAGCGAAAAAAATATCCTCTTTCCATAATTCCAACGAAGATAATTTAATAAACGAATAAAAGAGCAACCGTTATATCGCCACGATTTAAAATCGATTCCTTCCCCGCCCGACTAATTGCAATCGGCCGAATGATCGCCGCGGAGGAACGTTGGAATATTACGAGTGGCGAACGGTCGGCGGTAAACATTGAGAGAGGAGCTTGCTTAATTTCCCTTAACGACCAGCCCCGTTCGATCGTTACAATGGTCGAAGCAGAGGTAATTACAAAGTCACGGAAACGTAAAGGCCTCGCTTCGCATCGCGGTGTTTAATCACCTCCGTATTGAGCCTCTGATCTTTTATGCGAGGAAAAAAGATCGGCTACCGGTCTTTCGAAGGGGATACGCTCGTCACCTCGTTCGACCACCGTCCACGGCACTTCTAATCACGGTTGCAAGGGCCCGTGCTCGATGCTAATGCATCCTCTTGCTCGACCATCTGCGGTGGACAAACGGGCGTTCACCGGGTTGCACCGATCGTTAGAATCGTGTTCGCTTTTACACGCGACCGGTAATGAATACGTAATTCCTACACGAGGGGATGGCGAGTTTTTAATTGGACATTGAATTTTTAACGATAAAGGAGAGAGCTTTTTTTTGAAGTCCTTTAAAAAATGCTTGCTTTTAACAATGGAAAATACGAGTATCGAAAACTGTAAAGAGATAAGAAAAATGTGAAAATATTTCTATTGTTCGAAAAACTTTATTATCTTTTCTCTCGTTTAAGATAAAGTGATTTTCGAAATAGCGATACCTTAATGGTTCGGCGAGGGTAAAGGGTTTTGCTTTCGATTTATGTTGTAGAAAAGCATCATCGTGGATGGTGGTCGGTGTCGGCGGATCAAGGAAAACGTGTCAACGGTATCAACGGATAAGGATCGATAGGCACCGATGGGAACGAAGGGTATACAAAGTTTGCATCACCGATAACCAACAATACCACTTTCCTAAAGGAGATTCTATCATAAAATCTTACTCTTGGAAAGTCGAAATTCCCAACTGCGCATCCCGAATCGAAGTCATCCGGATTCGTCTGTTAATCGGGCAGAAGACACGATGGATCGTGTTTGGGATTTATTTACGATATTTACCGGTTGTGTAGCGGTGACATCAATGGCCGAATCTTTGGATCTTCTTTGGATCCAGGTATACAACGAACGCGCCCTTTTTTTTTATTTTTATTTTTTTGCCTTCCAGTCGTGTAGATCTTTTGAAAGGTCCGCACTTAATAGACCCCAGGGACCCAGGGCGACTTGTTTGGACGTTTGTGGTATAAACAGAGCGACACCTGGTGATCTATGCAGTCGTCTTGCCGGGATGAAACGAGCCGAAACGCCAAAGTCCAAGAGCTTTCGGCATTCACCATGTCCCTGACTCCGACAATACACAGAGAGAAGGATGCCGCATGGAAAAATCGTTATTTCTCTAGCTATCGCGAAACAGATGTGAATTTGTAAAAGGTGATCCCATGTTTTTCAAGTGGATTTTTATTGTATCGTATTGCGTTGACTAAATATCCGATTCTACTGATTAGGTTTCACATATAGTAGCTATATGGAGTGATGGATTCAAAGATTATTTGGCAGAAGAAAAAGATTGGAAGAAAATGTATGAGAAAATATAATCTTCTTTCTGTAAAAATTATAATTTACCCTTCTTTAATAATAATTATAAGATCTATCGATCAATGATACGAAGTATTAACAAATGACATCTAAAAAAGAATTACGAATTAATTTTCACAATCCGTCAATATTAACAATAACTTTCGATCTCACGGGAATCGATACCCAGAAGAATAAGAAAAAAAGCAATGGAACGTTTATAAGATGATATCGAAAAGATTTGAAAAGAGAAAATGGATGCACGAGGTTAAAGTAAGCTATTAAATTCTTCAAATAAGCCGACACGTGATCAGCAATTAGGCAATCGGGGTCGGTTTTCATGTAGACGAGATTATTTGTCTCGAAATCGGTAAGAACGATCTGTGTATGCAACGAGGGCGAAACAGAAAAGGAGATGCCCGTACCTCTGTTCACATTCCTCTGTTCCTTTTTCGGTGGTCGCCGCGATTTTTCCTCGCCGTGGGGCCTTTTTTCCACGGCTAGTCGGCGCACAATTGGGAACGCTTTATATAGTTGCGTGTCCTGCATAACATTAAGAAACGTAACGCGTTTTATGGTACACGGCCACCCAGGACGCGTTTCCTCGCCCCTTCTGCGCCTTCGTGTCGCGGGGATGATTGGTCGCAAGAAAATCCACCTATTGACGATTCTATGCTATGATCGTCAACCGTGACAGCGTCATAAATTAACCGTCCGACTTAATTGAATTAATACAACCGCCTTCGGTGGTCTCCTTCGTTTTATTCCTTCCGAGGTTGAAAGGAAAAAAGAAGGGAAACGGTTTCGTGTGGAAGGATGATATTTTTTTTTTTTTTAGAAAGTAGAAAAGAATTACTCCGTACACCAATCTCTTCAAAAGATATTCTACGCTTCTGGACGAATTAAGGCTATTCTGTGTGTAAAATGGAATAGTTCACTTGTTCACACTCGAATGAGTGTCTTTTTTTTCCATTATTTCTTTAACGATATGTTAGAACACTTGTAGGAAAGAGGATCGACAATGGTTGACAGGCTGTTCGTCCTGTTAACTTAACATCGTGTTCGTGGTCGCACGGCCACCCAAGGTGATCGTTTCGAACTGTCGCGTAAGGCACAAGAGTAGACCGTGTTTCAAGGTTTTCACGTATCACGAATGGCGTTGACAATCGTCGACCGATCGATATACGATCGAGAGACGAGACGGGACGTGAGAGAGAGACAAATGGCTGGAGGCGACCGTAGGAGGTCCTCCATTTCGATTCACGACGATCCTCAGGATCTTGTCCTGGGAAAGCCATAAAAGGTGATCAAGTCGTGGCTGATCCAGAGACATCGGCCGCGCCACGCAGCTCGTACGTCGCACGAAAACCTGAAAAAAATTTGCCGCCTCGTTTCGACCGTTCGGACGAGTCTTTTAAATTCGAATGGTTCGCGTTCCACGCGGTTCACGTGCCGAATCATCCTCGAATCCCAATCACCGACAATCACGGAAATTATTTCTTACCATCCTCGTTATTTCCTCCTCCAAACTCGATAATTCGTTCATTTCACTCGAAATTCGCGATCCACGTAATATTATTATTCCATGTATCAATAAATTTTTAAGAGATCATCTGATTTGGATTCAAATAATATATTTTCGAGGAATGGAATTTTTATATTAGATATTATAAATTAGTGTCCATTAATATCGACAAGAAAAACTTTCTCACCTTATGGAATATTGTTGAGAAGAAAGAAAGGAGGTGGATGGGGAGAGGGACAACGACAAAGGGGCAACAATTACTTTATTTTGACTTTGCGGCCAGCTTTGAGGGATCTTTGAATCGACCCGCGCCGCTTTGTCCCCAGTGCCAGACGTGAAAACGGGGCAAAAGGGGCACCCGCGGCGCGTTTACCTGTTTCGTACCTGTCACCCTCGCCGGGAGATCACGCCGATCTCCCGTATCGCGACAAATGGTCTTACCACGATCGGTCGCTTTAAAATCACGCCGAATTCTATGCGTGTATACCTAGCTCGAGTAAAACGCCGAGTCATCCGTCCGCGTGACGGTGCAAGAAAAACCCCTTGGAATCCTCCTTCCCTCCCTTAGAATCACGCAACGCTCGCAAATAATCCAAAATTTATGGCACGAAGAGGATGAATCTTCGAAGGGGTGGGATTCGATTTTAACGTTTGGCGGAACATGCGAATGATGGTTCGATGCTCGAGTTTTAAATTTGAATCCGATACGAAAGAATAAAATTTGATCGAGGAAAGATTGTGGGAGGAAAGTAATAAAAGAGAAAAATTAAAAGAAGGCGTAATTTGGAATTAATTATTGTTCGATTTGGATGTTCAATTTAGATTCGAC
>NW_006263595.1:310544-314288 GCF_000469605.1 Apis dorsata | reverse complement strand
TTTTTTTTTTTTTTTGAAACTGAATTTTAAAAAATTAAGCGAGGATAAAGATGATAATTTGATTAGATATGCAAAGGTGAACGAGATTTGAATAAATTAAATTTTTTAGAGCAAGAGATTCAAAGAATTTGTAATTTGGCTGGATTCTTCAAAAGGAGAATCCGAAAATCCCGCGTCGAATTTGTGGGCAACGTGAACGTGAAGCCATCCCGAAAAATCGTTTCAAATGGAAATTGGTGAAGCCGACGCCTGGTCGGTTTTCACGCTTTTCACATGATTGAAATTCGTGGTTTAAAGATAGAAAATGCTGCACGAAATGGATGACACTGAAAAATCGACTCCAACTTGCCTGTTTTGCAATTGAATGATCCAATTTTCGGTTCCATTTCAATGCCTGAATGTCCAACAATTGATTAAACAAAGATTTACGATTCGAAATTCATGGAAAGAATTCCTGTCATGGAAACAATTGTCCTTTTTATAAAAATTATCAAATAAATATTTTATTCCATAAATTTTGAAGAAGAATAAATTTATCAAAAGATAATATACTTTCATATATCCTTAATTTTTTGAATAATAATAAACTTCGAACTAAATAAAAAAAATCTAATCCCACAACGATTCTTCACTATGAACGAAAGTTCATAAAAATCTCTCGAAAACGCAAGAACAATTAAATCATGGAAGAAGAATGATCAATCCTTTCCACTTGAATGACTTAATTTCGATTTACAACATGGCTGCAGTGATTGGAGATCGAGTTCCCTTTTGCAAATGAATGGAAAAATACACGGGTGTCGAGCATTCTGATTTTCCGTAACGACGATCTCGTTGACTTTTTGTCACGATTCCTCATTGTGAATCGGCCATGCGAGCCCGGCCCCCTTAAGTCCCTTCTCACAATGCAATTATGCGGGTCTACGAGCCGTTTCATAAGATTTCAGGGAGATCTACTCTCTCTCTCTCTTTCTGGAGCAGCTCGTGTTATGGTAAACGAGCCGTTTAAAAGTCGTTTTTCTTCTCGATGCAACTCGATCGATGTACCCATGATTCTTTATTTATGTTTGCGAAACGATACGTAAGAGAAGGTGTGTTCTTCCGTGAAACTGACCTGACTATATATAACTATTCGGGAAGGATTACTCGGAGAGGCTCGATCGGATCGATGTTATCGACAGCGCTACTCCAACGATTTTTATGGGTGAATAAATCGAAAAATAGATGGCATTTTTGTCAACTTGAAACTACAATTTACACAAATCCGTCCGAAATCATGAAAATTATCATCAAATATGATTCTCAACAAATAAATAGACAATAATGATAAAATTAAATCCGAAACAAAAAAAATTCCACCTCATTCCCATAGTCGATGGCAGAATTTGGTGAATAGAAAGAGCGATAACACCTTTATGGATGGTACGTAACCTAAGTTGATACTTTACTCTCTATCTCGTCGTTTCGTATTCTTTCTTCTCTTATGATTTATAAATTTTTTTACTTTACAATAGAAAAAGACATTTCGATTTCGATATCGATCGAAAGATTAACGCGAGTAACGTAACGTAACAACGATTCATTCCATTTTATCAGGAACCGAAACGAGGATGTTGTATGCAAAATTACCGCCCAGTCTCTCCTCAAAGAGAACTTTGCGCTGTCAGAAAGTGCAATTACAATTCGAAACAACAAAATGATCAACTTAGTAACAATCAAAAGCTTCTCCATAGGATTCAGCATATAAAAAAAAATTTGGAAAGATTTCAGAATCCGAATAGATCGGTATTACTATATCGATTTTAACGATTTCGAATCTTTGAATGATGAATAATATTCTCACTTAGATATAATATTCGTTTAATAGAGGGAAGGAGAAGGGCGAAACCAAAGGGATGGAGAGAGTCAGACGCCAGATTTTACCCGATCAGATTTAAATAGCTTTCGACAAATTTTGAACAATTGTATCATACAAATGAAAAAATTGAAAAAATTCGTAGAAGATGAGAATTTTTGGTGGAAAGTATTCAAAGACAAAGATTTCAATTGCTGCGAGCAGAACATGCCACATTTGCATGGTTTTCTCGATGGAACTATGGTCACTTTGAAAATTCTTGAGGAGAGGCTTGGAGAAGTATAATATACGAAACTTTATATATTTTATAAATTTATATATTCATAATATATGAATATTATGAATATATATTTATATATTTTATATATTTCATAAATGTTGCAGAAATTATATCTACGGTGTATATTTTGATTTTAGCCTATCGCCCATTCAACGCCGGAACGTAGGAGATCAGATCCTTTATTACCTTGTCAAGAACACCTTATAAGACCGCCGTATGCACCTAGAGAAGATGAACGTAAAAGACTTGAGTAAGGAAGAAGAAAGAAAAGAAAAAATTTAAAAATTTTCTGGAAAAAGACTAAAATTCTATTTCTTAAATTTTAAACAGACAAGATAGTTTTCTTAAATCGATCTAATTAATTTTTAAACGTATTCGTTTCATCAAAACTGGCTGATTCTTGCCAAAGTCGATCTCGTTTTTCACATCTCGTACAATTTACAGGGAATGCATGCCCGTCGAGCATACGAGAAGGACGAGTCCAAGGATGCAACCAAGAGTGATAGAGGAGAGGGAACAAATGTAAATACATTTACGATTTTTCTTATCAAAATTGATGAAAATGATTCTTGTAAAAAGTTTGATTACTTTTTTATAATTTTAAAATAAAATTTACAGTGATTATTCGCCCGAAAGAGCGCCGAGAACACCGATAAGATCGCCGCGGATAATTGAAAGAACTCGAATGTAAATACATTATTAAGACGTATTATAATAATTTTTCTAAAAATTCCTACTTTATCGAACGCGATAAATTTTCTAAAAATTTACAGCGATGAACCTGTTTTTATCGATGCTCCAAGGGTACCAGTCACCGAGCAAAGGGAACTGTAAATATGCCAAAATACAGATATTGCCATGATTTTCGCAAAAAACGAATAACTTTTTATCAATATCTTTCACAGACAATTTTACTCGCTTCCGGAATACGAGGAATCCTTCCCACGTGGTCACACGATCTCGTATCAGGTCTCGAACGGTTCACGAGTAGAGAGAACGCCTCGTCAAGTAGCCGATCCAGTAATAAGCCCGCGAATAGTCGAACAAATGGTCGAGCCAAGAAATCAACGAATAATCGAGGAACGAAGGAACAACCGATATCGAACCGGACCAGAAATATCCATTATGCAAAATGGCCACGAAACGTTTCACACCACTATTCCTACGGGTAAATTTCGATAAAAAAATATTATCGAATTTGAATGAAGAAATGGATCGATAAATATTTAATTTCTCTAAATTTTAGTGGGAACAACTCACTTAGGCTTGTGGCACACTAAAAGCGCATCCGATTTTTCACCATCGCAAACATTTAACACCGAGAACACCGCTCGAAAACAAATTATTTTGAGTGACATCAGCACCTCGGTCGAATTTCATCCGGTATTTTTATGCATATATACATGTACAAATGGATTAATTGAAATATATATGTAAAATTATATTATTTACTGCAGGTTCAAGAAATGTCGCAATATTCATCGCGACAGGAGAAAAGGTTTATGATTAAGGAAAATAAAAATAACCAAAACAAAAATCAATGCGAGATTCTGCAAGAGAGAAAAGAAAAAACTTGCCAAGGAGACATTGCGTGAATCTTATTTTACGG
>NW_006263595.1:307141-310362 GCF_000469605.1 Apis dorsata | reverse complement strand
AAAAAAAAAAAAAAAAAAAAAAAAAAAAAAAAAAAAAAAAAGATACCATCACAATTGCCTAAACAAACTTGATCGATCGTTGTGAATTCAATTCCGTTCAATTAATTATGAAAACAATTCTGTTTTGAAGCAAATCTTTTTTCAAGTTCTTTATGAAAAAATAGTTATTTATATAAATTTTAACAATTGTTGGAATTTTAATAAATTAAGTTAACTAACTCCAACTTGTAACATCCAAGATAAGTAACGATACAATTTTTCATTTTTATCTTTTCATTCTCTCTCTCTCTCTCTCTTTCTCTCTCTCTCTCTCTCTCTCTCTCTCTCTTTTCTTTTCCTTTCTTTTCTTTTTTTTTTCTTTTTTTCTTTTGGTGAATAATTTTAGTCAAATGATATTTGACTATTTGGATCCACGATGGATGGAACGAATGAAGCCAAATGTGTACAAGAAACACGACGTTCATATGTTTAAATGGCGCCACCCTTGTAAATCAGACGAACCTTTTCGTTTTACTTTGATGGGCAAATTTTAGTCGTTTCTTTAATTGTCCCTTGTCGCAATATGCTGCGACTTCTAATCATTCATATAATTGGAAGATAAGTTGATCTGCAAGTTTTTTAAAAACTTTCGAATCTTCAGAAAACTTTGGAATAAAATACGGACATTCATGAAGAACGAGGTTAATATATCGATACTTTTATAGAAAAAAAAAAAAAAAGAAATTTTTGCTCGTATACGTATACAGTAACATGATCACGTTATTTAATGAAAAAAAAAAATTATGTTTCCTTCGAATCAATCGAACACAAAAGATTAACGTTTAATTAATAAATTGTGTTTAAAGGAGAATGATAGAATCATCATAATAGCAAGGTGTCCAGCAACTCCTCAGGAAAATGGCTTAAAAATGGGCACGAAAACCATAATAATTTTACGCGAGTGGGCCACTATGCGAATACGACGTTTAGACAGTTCCACTGAAGGAAGCGCGCATTCCATTGAAATTGACGATTCCATAGAATATGAATAAAAAATCCATTGAAATTGAAGAACAATTGTTTGAAATTTCGACAAGTGTTACGATAATCTCGATTACGTGAACGAAACGAGATTAATTATACGGTGAAGATAGAATGAGAGGGAATGCTTAGAAAGGCAAACAGAGACAACACGAAAGAAGCACACAGAAAGGAAAAAAGAGGAATATTGAAATCGAAAGGAACAGGAAATGAAGAGGTTGTGCCATCGGCCGAGCATGAAAATCACCCGACGCCTTCCAATCCTTCTGAGGATGAGCAGCAACCACTGGAGGTCGCGCCGGAAAAAGAAGAAATCGTACCAGAGAAAGAGGAAATCCCTGCAAAGAAGGAAGAAATAGTTCCCGAAAGAAAATGCGTGAAGGAAATCGAAGTTTGTAGAAGAAAGCCGAGGCCAGTTCTTCGCGGTTGCTCGAGACATTGCTTAGGTAACAAAAGGGACATAGCCTGTCCAAGGTAAACGATTTTGTTCTTTTTAGCAATTGGCACAAATTTTAGATGCTTATAAGCTGAGTTAAATGATCCTTCAGTTTCGCATTAACTGTGTGCGCGCCGAGGAAAGAAAGAAAAATGATGGCATATAGGACGAAGAGGAGTAAAAAGAAGATTCAACATATTTCGGAGCAAGTCAAGGTGGGAATAAGGCAAAAAAAAAAAAAAAAAAATTTTTTTTAACAAATAAGAAAGAAGATTCTGACAATCCATGCCCCCTGAGATAAAGTATGATATATTTTTCATTTTCTGGTGTATTTGTAGGAAAAAAAAAAAAAAACTTTCATGAAAAAAATAACAGAGATGTGCAGGAAGATAACCGTGAGGAAAGCGATAGGATTCAAATGCGACCTGAGAGAATGTCCGAGCACTCTGATGGAATGCAGTGTAACTTCGTGCACAAAACCTGAGATGCTCTTCACCGAGTGTCAAAAAGTGCCAAAGGTAATAAAGAGGACGAAAAAGAAGAAGGAAGATGTCAGGGTGATTTGTGTGCAAACCTGTGACAGAGGGACGGACAACGACTTATTGATATTGGTGAAAGATCAAGCTGTTGGAATGTCCTGTATAGACAAACAAACGAGTACTTGTTCGGGTAGTCGTTCAATGAATATGGTGAATAAACAAGTAGAAAAGAAAACGGAAAAAGATAATAAAATAAAAGAAAGTAGCAGCCTATACTTATCCTACAAAGTTGAAGACAAGTTTAAGGTAAAATAAGCGTGCAAATTAGTGAATCAAATTGTCTAGACAGAAATAAAATCCTATAGCTAATTTGCCACAACCGAGCCACATACCGCAAAATTCACTTTATTTATACAACTTTATCTATAAAAAAAAAAAAAACTAGCTAATATTTAATATATAAATATATAATATATAATATATCTCTATATAATTTAAAAACTGCGAGAAAAAGAAAAAAAAAACAAATAAATAATATGGACATTATCTGTCCATGAGCAAAGAATAATTTTCCCTTTATTCTTATCCCATCCCCCAAAAGAAACCTTCATTTCGAAAACTTCGCGCAAACACAATGTCTTTCCTTCATTAATCCCAATGATAGAAAAAAAAAAAATTCTACACACCAACGTCGATAATAAAGTAACGTATGATCCCAGAGCTTGGTCTCCTCCGGCCTCTCTCATCTCCCTCTTCTCCATTCTTCGCCCATTACGTATTTACCCCGTCGTAATAAGCGATCGTGGCGGGGGATCGAGTAATCAGCGGGGAATCAATTTGTCGACGGAAAGGCCGCGAGATTGACGAGCGAGATAATCACGGATCTCGGGCGTCGGGTGGAATAAAATCGGCGCGAGTCGTGGCCGAGAACGTTTCGAAACGTTCGTACGCCCCGATCATTCGATAATTCGCCCGGCCATTTCCTCTGCGCGCCCGCGATGATGATGCGTGCACGCGCGTGCAAAAGAACGAAAGGAGAGACGCGCGGGCCCTCGACCACTCTCGCCCGTCTGCCGGTCGATGCGCTCCTTGGTTACGTGGGCGCTAAGCAGCGATATATCACCCGGGCCTGTGTTCACCGGGGCAAATCGACTTTTATTGCTTTATAGCTGTTGTAAGCCGCTACGTTCCGTACGGCGCACGTGTAATCTGGATGTAAGGAGCTCGTTATTACAGAGAGGGGGGAGGGAAGGGGGGGCCATTCACGGCGCGACTTCTTCTTAACG
>NW_006263595.1:305322-307106 GCF_000469605.1 Apis dorsata | reverse complement strand
TGGACAGCACGTCGTAATGGCCGGTTCGAGACTGGCCGCCGGATTAGCTGTCGCGGGCTGACGACGTTATCGGTAGCTTTTTTCCTCTCGTTTTTGACTTATTCCCTTCATCCGATGTTGCACACCGTGCTTTATTCCGGGGAAATGGCGATGTGTAAATGGGACTCGAGGGAGAGATTAATGAGTGGTGGATTTTATTGTGAGAGGGTGAATGATGGCAGCAGAATCGGTGGAAACTTTCTATTAACTTTCTAAATAAAAAGAAATAAATAAATAAAATTGGAAAATTTACTTGAACGTATGAATAGGATGAAATTCTATGTCATTTCTTTGTGCGTGAAAAAAATATTTCAATCCAAATAAACGTAAGATAAATAATATTAGAAGCACGATATCTTTTGCCATTCTTTTTTCTCCTAGGAGCCCCATTCAATCACGATCCCATTCTCCCTCGAATTTCAAAAGCCACCAGTATACGTACACGATTTTTCGTCGCGTATTTTCTTATTAAACGCTTATCAATCGAGCAATGGCGCGCAAGAAAAAGAAAAAGAAAAAAAGCAAATACGTCGAAACGAAACAAGACGAGAGGAGACGAAAGCCTGGAACGACGCCTTTTAACGTTCGTGCGTTTCTTTCCAGGCGGACAGACGTGTCTGTCAACGTTCGACCGCTCAATCCGCGTGATTAACCTTCGACAGACCCTGTCGAGGACAATTTTCCACGATCGCAAGTTCGTTTAACCCGCTCCTCCTCCGGTACGCGTATCACGAACGAGAGAACACGAGCTGGAGAGGATCACGAGCCGGCCACACGGAATGGCGTGTTTTCCTTATTGGCTGATTGAATAATACATGGAACCGAATGGTATTAGAGCGGCTGAGCGCGACACGCGATGCCCACGACGCCTGTCATGTCGTGCGGGTCATGCGTCACGGTTTTGACGAGTTGTTTAGGCCGGCCCGATTTATCGACCACGTTCGACCGTGTTCCGGTTACGATTTCGTCCCTCTTTCTCTTTCGATGTTCCAACGATTAATGACAGTGGGCCGAGATAAGCTGTATTTACGTGGAATTAGTATCGCGGCTGATGGATCGTGCTTCGCGCGAGGATTACAGGCCTTAAAAATAATATTCGTCGAAATTGAATTACATATCGGGGAGGTTATTAAATGTTGTTAGGAGAGAGAGTTTATGATAAGGGGAGGGAAGAGGGGAAGGGGGAATATTATAAATTAATTACATAGGATATGTAGATGTAAAATCCTATGGAATTTATAATGACGGCTAATGGAAAAGTAACGGCAACTTTATTAATATTGCCTGTGTATACCTGAAATTTCTATCCAAGATGAAATAATTTGTTGAAAAATTTATTGAATAATCCGTGATTTCATCCTGTGCCTCTTGAAATCAAGGAGAGAAAGATAGGAGGACGTAACGATTCAATTTGAAATTCATTTCCAAAGGAACAATTTTCGTGAGTGAGAATTAATTTATAAATTTTCCATCCGAGAAGAGTATCGATCAAATGTAAGCTTTCGACCCTCTCCGCGGTTATCATCGCGCGGCGCGAAAACATTTCATCGCGATGGTTCCGTTTGTCGCGAATTTACATCAAGGAGAACAAGGGAGGCGGTTTCTCGACACGGGGCAACCTGGCATAAATCACAATGAGACGCAAGCCTCATTATACTTGCAGGCACTCGTGTAATTGCGACGGGCGTGTCCACGCGTATTTACCCGAGGAGATCTTGCGCCAACTCGCGAGCCCGATTTGCGTA
>NW_006263595.1:298750-305131 GCF_000469605.1 Apis dorsata | reverse complement strand
TTTTTTTTTTTTCTTTTTCACGTCGCCCAGCCACAGTGATTTTCGCGGACCGGAAATACACGGCCGGATATGGGCGTGACGCGTGCCCTCGCCTTAAATGTTACACCGAATCGTATACCTTTTCATTTGCACCAATTGCACACTCACCATGACGACCACGTTGTTCCTCGTGCCCTGACTCAAAGTTTAAAGCGTTTTGATGACAATCATTGATAGATGAAATCTGAAACAAAAAGAAATAAATGATGTTAGAGGAATAGATTTTAAAACGAGAAGAACTTATAGTAAAGAGAAAAGTGACTTTTTCATTAATTTATATATATTTTTTTTTAAACAAAATTCCATTATGGAAGGATATCGAATCATCACGAATTATCACGAACAACTACAAAACCATCACGATTAAAACTTTGTAAAAGTCTTTGTAAAAGAATGTTAAATTAAATTTTCTTAAACTTGTCGAATATTATCTTTTCCCCTGCCTCGAAGACAAACCAGTATACGATGAATTAATAATTCCTATGTTTATTAGACTTTCTATCTACGATTTTTATTTCCTAACCCGAACCAGTAAATTATTTACAATCGAATGGAGAAGAAAGAAAGCCAAGCATCGGAACAAAGCGTGGCGAATAAAAGAGGGTGATAAGTTTCAAGATTTTTGAGTTTAAAATCAATTCTCGTGTGCAATTATACATTAGATACATTTCACTCGATGCTATTCACAGCATTCTCCAATACTTGTGAAAATAGGAATAGTCACGTTTCTCGATAGAGGCCGATAAATTACGGTCAAAGTGAGTTTGCCCCTTGCGGTTTACAACCAACCCCTACGTTGTACAAACTTGCGGCGCGATTAGCCGCGAAACAATGGAGTGGTGAAACTGGTATCTGGCCGAATTACCCGCTGTGAAAGGGGGAGGCCACCCTTCGGTCTTTCACACCGAATTTCCGCAATTTTCACGCTTTTCCTTCCTCCTCCTCCCGCCTCCCCCTCTCGTCTTATGCAAATAGGAGTGTCACGACGAGCGAATGAAGTTTAACCGGACGGAGCCCGGCCTCCGTCCATCAGATTCGTCACGGATCGTTACTCAACGTTTAGTGAAAACGAGTTGTCTTTCCAACCTGTTAACGCTCAGACCCAAATGAAATTCATTACGCGGCACGGGTTTGCAATTAATTTTTATTCTAAAATTTATTTATTTGCATTTGCACCATTGCAAAATTGCGGAATCAACCGATCGAAGGAATTTCGAAATCGTATTTCCACACGATTTGTTTACTTGTACGTTAAAACGGCTATGTTCAATTAAATTCTTCCAGATATGAAATTCGCGTAACTAGGAAATAAAATGTTTTTTTTGCATTTTTCACGACTCGATCGATTTACGCGCATAGCTTCGTTAATTAAACGAGATAAAAACTCGTATAGAATAAATCGACAACGATTTCTACGTTACGCGAGAAGCGTAAAACGTTTGAATGTTAAATTGAATTTCTCTATGAGACGATTTCACGATTATTCACCCGAAATAACCCGGAAAGGAAAGGAAAATAGAAAACGAGAAACCTTTCTCCCTGTCCTTTCCTCCATCCAAGATTTTAATTGGGGGAGGGAAAAAATTTCCAAAGCTCGATTTCGCAGGCAAATCTCAAAATGGTGGATCGAGGAGCGGAGGAAAAATTTTCGAACTCTTGCCGCGCACATCCCACGATATGGAACGCCGCCTCGAATCGGTTTTCTCGGGACATTCCGCGAGTGTCACGAGGATGGTTGACAAAAAAACGGGAAATTACGAGGTTATCCGATGAACCCACACACAACGCAGGGCACCTCTCGCACCCACACACCCAGGTCCACGTGGCCCCGTTGACGAGCACCCACACCGAGGCACGGCGCGAGCTCGCATGCTGGTTTCCACACGCATAATCACCTGTCTCGTCCATCATAAAGCAGCAGTACCCGGCCAGATGTAATGCGCCGCGAGGCCCACGCAAAACCCGTCCGACATCGCAACGTTTCAACACACGCCCACGATCGGTCGGCTCGCTTTCAAAATGTCGTAAGTCAAATTGCCCTGGCCCGAGCACCGTTTCATCATCCGGATCCGGGCCACGGCTCGTGTGCGAATTCGTGCGCCCACCAAGGGGGACGGATGCGCTCGCAATCGATCCGCGATTTCGAATGAAAAATGGTACCTCGAAGGCGAGAGGTTGGTGTTGATTTCGACCTCGTTCCTTTCGCGTTAAAGTGTGGCTCGACCAAGGGATGGGGATTGTGGTCTCGGTATTCGTCGTTAATTCGATTCAAGGAAATGTTAAATGCGAAATTCGATCTCTTGATCGATGATCTCGATCGCTCGTTCGTGACATTTCTTTTTCTTTTTTCTTCTTCTTTTCGTACTCGAGGCGTTCGCAGCCACCGATCGTTTCTCTTATGCAAATTTAATTTTCTATCGCGATGGAATTGCTCTCTATCGATATTATACTCCTCTATGGGGAACGAGTTTGACGAGTGCTATCGATTTATTCATTCTCCTCCGTATCTATCCTTAAAAAGATAGATACCTTTGTAATTTATAGCAATAAAGATAAGCATCTTGTCCCGGGCGTTTCGTCAAAATTGACTGTATAATAGAAAGGTGGCATTTCGCCGTACCGTAGCATCGAGAAGTCAACTTTTTTGCGACATCTTAATCGATTGGGCGCAATCAAGCCTGAAAATTCAGCTTGGACGTGTCGTTGCATAAAGTAAACGCGAGAAATGCATCCGCAAACATAATTCAAACCGTAATTCCATAATAGATCTCGATGAGATACAAAATTGTTCGTCGCACGATTAATTTTTCATCCGATGGGAAGCTTTAAAATCACGTCCCTTCGACGCGAAATTTATCTTCGTTCATCATTCAGCTACGCGATGAATCCTCGTCCACCGAGGATCATCGATTCGCGTCTCGATTTCCCCGGCGCACCTGCGAACGAGACCTCTGATCTCGTGATGGAAATCACGCGTGGATCCATCCTGGATCGTTAATGTCCGGCTGTCAAGCTGTCGCGCGAGTCGCCTACGTCTTCCTTCGAAAGTCGAAACGTCAGCCGATTATCCCGTCGAAATTTGAAATCCTGCTTACATCCACGGAGGATACAACCTCCAAGCAACCTCCTCGCTCTCGTGTTCGAGGGAGCGGAAGTTCCATCCATTTTCGATTCGACCAACATCCGTTTTGGAAACGAGGAGGAGAAGCAAGTTTCAGATTCGATCGATTGTAAAAAAATTGTAAAAATCCCGATCGTTGATCGATGGTTCGTGTACGATAATGAAAGAGGAGGGAGAGGAAAGAAAGCATGGAAGGTTAACATGGCGTCGAGATAAATTTCCTCCAACGATAGATTCAAAAAGAGGAAGAAGAAGAAGTTTCGGCTCGTCATCGTTTGCGAGAGAAGATGTATCTCGTTCGAAGCGAAATAATTGAGTATCGATTAAGGATATACGACGATTGACGAAAACTCGAGAGGAGGGGAGGACCAGAGAAATGAGATTCGAAAGAAAAAAGGGGAAGGTGGACGAAGGTGGCCAATTAGCCCTCGAATCGATCGGAATGGATGGCGGTGGATGGTGAAGCAATTTGAAAAATTTGAATGGCAGGTGACGATTGGCCACGTTCGGTTTGCGAGCTCGTTACGAGCATGGCCCGATGAGAACCGAGAGAAAGGGAATCGGTTCTTATNCGGCCCCGAGGAACGGGCACGTACGGCCGCCATTTTTGGTCGTTTCGTTAATTAATCCCGAGTGCCTAGCGTGAAAGCCATTACTTTTTGTCTCAGCCCTCGGCGGACACGGCTAATTTCATCGCAAACTGGACTCTCTCGGAAACCACGCTGCTGGCCCCTCTACACGCGAACCCTTTTATCTCTCTCGCTTTCCTCTTCTCCTCCCCTCTCCCCCCTCTTCCCTTCTCCACGCTTATCCACGGGGCCCAGTGCACGAGCATAGTGCACGCTCCTTTTTGCCAATGAAATTCCTCGGCAAGGTGAAAAAGGAATCCTAACCGAATTTTTTGAAACGCCCCCCCCCCTCTCACGGGAGCAATGATTGTTCGTCCTCGCGTTTGAGTTTTTGAGTCGGTCTTGAAATATTAATTTTTTTTTTTTTTTTTTTTTTGCCTTTGGCCTGGATGGCGCATCGTTAGAATTTTACTGGCGGTTCTGAAACGGAAGCGTTTCTTTTCGATCGTGTAATTGTTAGAAGAATCGTGTAAAAAAGCATCATGATTCGTTTTAACGGATATAAATAATGAAAATTGAGAATGCATAATAAACATAATAAGAGGGCAATTAGACGCGTTATATATTTGGAAAGGATTAGATGATGCGAGAGAGCGATTAGGGCGCGAACGAGATTGTACACTTCGTTGTCTAATAATGTTTCTCTAACAGCGGGAAACCTTAACTCTCAATAGGATCTGGTCGTTTCCTCCGCTAAATTACCCTACATACATTCATTTTTCCATTAATACATCTCCCGCGTGAAGCTGCTCGCAGAAGACACACGGACATTACCGCTCATCAACGGATCCTGTAATTAGCCTTCCATTAGAGCCATCAAGATCCGCGATAAAAAATTAACAAACAAAGAAACAAATTTGCAGGAACGTACACACCAGAGTCCATATATCAAACGCCAGCCCAACCTGTTGAACGCGTTTCCTCCGAATCTTGATCCATCTTTCATCAACCGTCCATATTCGAACGTATTCCGTATCAAATATCTCCTCTGAACTAACTGTACCGATACTGAACGAATATATTCTATAATATAATCTTAAAGATAAATGAAAAGAAGAAGAATG
Organism: Apis dorsata; assembly: GCF_000469605.1. Classification (NCBI taxonomy): domain Eukaryota; kingdom Metazoa; phylum Arthropoda; class Insecta; order Hymenoptera; family Apidae; genus Apis; species Apis dorsata. Next base: position 300,278 of record NW_006263595.1, on the reverse strand, counting down.
GAGATCCATTTCCAAAAGGTTACTCTTTTTTCAAAAAACAAATCTTCGATCGAAAAGTTAAACTCGTTTCGAATATTTGCGGGGAATATACGAAAATACAAAGTAAATTATTATACTTAGAGGATCGACGATCGATCGCGTCGAATCGATAAGAAACGATAGTTTTTCTCTGTTTCGAGTCTATAGGCAAAACGGAGGGTGTACGGAGGGACACAAGGCGAGGAGGAGGGCGATTATTCGACTCGTGCGGGCTGCCGCAAAATTGAGAGTTAACGAACCTCGACGAACCCGCTGACACTCGGCGGGTTGCGCAATCGCATCCGTGGCACAGGTTAAATCCGCGTGGCGCCGCTGACACACGCGCGCACACGCCAGAGGATGGGGCCACGATCCGTGAACGTTCGTTCGAGGCTGGCTCGAAAAGTTGACAGGCAATTTATTCGAACGAGCGTGCCAGACGAGTTTCCGTCGCTTTTCTAATTGCCTGGTTAACAGTTTCCGCGCGACGATGCGCTAAACCGATCGTTTGACACGATCATTCGTAGGTTTCTTACCTCGAGTTAATAACGAGTTACCTCGAGATACGTGCCGATTCACGTGGATATCGATATTCGACGAAGGATAAAATATGGATATCGCATTATATATTCATAAACTGAATTTTGCACAATTCTATTATTTTCAAGAAGAAATTAGAATCGTACGACGATCGAGCGTAATTTGAAAACTTTGAAGAGAGAGAGTAATAATACGCTTACGTCCCATGTATTTGGAAAATATTATATCTGGATCTTTCTGATCGAGAGTTTTCGAATTATCATGTCGTTTCCCGAGACGATGGGGGGAGGAGAAAAAATCCGGATTCATCGATCGGGTACGCCGAGGGATGATATACGGGAAAGTTTACGGACGTTCGATCGTTCTTGCCCGGTTTTTAATAGAAATCTCCAGTCACGCTCGACACAATAATTTCTCACGAACGTGCAAGCACGAGGGACGTCCGCGGGTCCGCAGTATTTTCAGCACGTGGACGTGAACAATTATATTGTTCGATCGGTCGGCTAGCATCTCGCGTTAAACGTCTCTGTAAACGATCTGCGATCTGTATGCGAGGCTTGTTCGTATTCTTTCTCGATTTCACCGTTATATACACGACAATAAAGTCGTTCGTAATTGTCGACGCGCATTTTCTTATCCCCTCGCTTTCTCGTGGTTCCATCCGAGGGAGAGGGGTGGAAAAAAGCGCGCCATTTATTTTCACAAATATGGCGATTCGCGATGAAACTTTTATGAAGAATTTCAATCCCTCCCTACCTTTCTTCCGTGATTTAATTAATTCTTCAACGTGGAATCGGCCATCGCGGATACGAATCCAATAACGAAAGAAGTAGAACCGTTCACTTTCATTGAAGGAAGATTGATCGATTGTATTCTCGATTAATTAAGAACCTCTTGTGTTTTCCTCGTGATCGAACGCGTAAGAAAATCGATATTAAAATAATCTTCAAAAATTTCAATCACCAACGTC
>NW_006263595.1:295876-298399 GCF_000469605.1 Apis dorsata | reverse complement strand
ATATATATTTCAATGTCAAAAATCGTACGCGACGAGATCATTTTCCATCGAGAAAAAGAAAGCTGGAGCGTTTCACAAGGTTCAAAAGGTGAGGCGCAGGGGGAGCTCGGTGAAAAGGACAAAATTGCTATTCCCTTCACGGATATAAATTCTGGTGGTGGCAGTGGCTGTTTCTCAGCACGAATTGCGGTGCGGCAAACGCAGCGGAAGGCGTTCTTGTTTCCTATGGGGCAGGATCGATCTATAGTCCGCCATTGAGAAGAGGGAGAGAGCCCAAGAGGGTTTTCTGGTATCGCCGTATGGCAAACGGCAGATGTGCTGTACACCCGTGCCTCTCCCCTCCGCCACCCCTCTCTCTTCCCCCTTTTCCACCCCATTCTCCGTCTTTTTCCAACCCTCCCTCTCCCCCTCCAAGCCCCTTCTTCCTCCCTTCGTCGCCTTTCTCCGTTTTATGGACTCATCGTGCGTCTACGGGTCTCCGCATGGGTGTGTTTACCATAAGGCAGGCATTGTCGAACGCCCAAATGACACTCATAGATATGTCAGCTCCTTTTTTTTTTTTCCTTCTTCTCTTCTTCCTCCTCCTCCTCCTCCTCTTTCCCTCTCCTTCGATCTTTCTCGATGCAAGCATTCCACGAGATATGCACGAAGATTCGATTTACGAGGGATGGTCCGAGGGTTAGATATGGCTTTTCTTGTTCGACGAATGGTTAACGAATGGCGCGTGTAAGATCCGCATTGAAAACTGTATTGGATGATTTTTATCTTTAGAGATTGAGCATGGGAACATCCTGGATCTGATACATAGCATAGAATGCATAATATTTTACGTTGGATTGGTTACATTAATACGAAACCAGACTAGATAGATAAGCTAGATTAATTCTAGATAGATTTATAGATTATCGTGTCCCTAAAATTAAAACTTTTCTAAAAAGTTTGGACAAATTTTAACCTTTTAATTGGTTGGATGCAAATACGTTTTTACATGTTGCATTCTTCGAAAATGAACAGGGATGAAAATTCGTAATGGCGATGGTGGTTTCAACAATTTTTCTCATTGCGCGTAAAAGATGCGTTATACATTCGATTCGTTAACGAAGAAACTCAACGATTTACGTTTAAGAAACTTATCACATACGCGCGTATAACCTTAAAAAGGTAAACGGTTAATTAAAAAGGAGAAAAGGAAGAGGAGGGTTTGAGGGGGCACGGGTCGAAGCTCAGCATCGAAGAGCAGGGGACCATTTTGTTCCTTCCAATTTAGGAAGGAGGAAATGATACGGGGGTTCGTCCCTTCTCCGCATGGAGTCCCATGTATATTCCAGGCAGACACAAAAGAAAATAATTAGCTCTCCTGCCGATGGATAGATAAACGTACGCATCCAGACAATTTTGGTGGGCAACGATTATTAACAGCCAGCAGGGCGCCAACAGTTAGTTGTCTGTGTTCGAGCAGCCGGGAATTAATTAGTCGTTAAATCAATCTTAAATGAGGAATAAGCCTCCACTCTTTTAAAGCGTAATTCGTCAGTGTCGACTAATGTTCAATTTGGCTTTGAGCTTTGGCTTTGTTATCCGCTGCTGTTTTCTCTTCAATTATTTTAATAATTAAAACTTCTCAAGCTTCTTGGCCATTCTTATTTTCGATTACATTACCGTGCAATCGTAATTCGCAACACTTTTTCCACTCATCCATATTCCTCGCGCCATATTCTTTTATGGTAACAAGTATCAAAGAGTAGCTAAGTTGACGATTCCCCAAAGAATCGAAAATTCCCCCGAGTGTAATTTTCAGGAGTAACTTGCTTCTTTCCCAAGATTCTCACAGTTCAACTCCATTCCTCAAATACGTCCATCAAAGAAAAGAATCACTCGGATCATTCCCACGTACTCTTCCTTCCAATTCCAAATCATCAGATATTCCCAAAATATTTCCTCCTCTCGAAATCTAAATTTAACTTGATCTTTCCAATTCCAAATATTCCAAATATTCTAAATACCTCCCAAAATTTTCACGATTTGAAACTTAATCTTTCATCCCATCCAAATCTTCTCAAATATCGTCTCTTAAAATTGAAAAAAGCCCAGACCGTGAACCGTTCCTGTCCACTATCTCCCCTCTTCCCCTCCTCCCACCCTCCCTGCCTATCCTGACTCACCTTTTCGAATTCGAATCAAATCAGGAGAGCGGCAAAAACCGCGAAAGTTGGAGCGCAGTCACGTCATGCCTTCCCGATCGAACGATTTCAATCCGTCCGGCCGGTCGGCTTTTTTCCCCATCCGCGTTTCCCTTATCGTGCCTTGGCGAAAAATCTCGGCTACAAGGTGTACCCGGGGTGCGCGCATTCCAAGCACAGGATCCGGGCACACGGTCGGAGGCAGAGGGCCGAAGGACTCTCGCGAATTCCGCGCTGTTGCTCGCAGCCGGAGAAGAGGAATCGAGCATTCGTTTCAGCTTCTTCTACGGGGTGGAATAAAAAAATGGGCGGCGCTTTGGATGTGACGGGACCAGATCTAGGC
>NW_006263595.1:293807-295459 GCF_000469605.1 Apis dorsata | reverse complement strand
CCGGAGACCAGGCAGCGAGGCTGGGCCTTAGATCTGTCGGGCCCTTTCCCCTTCCCATCCTGATCCTCTCTCTCTCTCTCTTTCTTTCCTTCTTCTTTCTCGTGTGCTTGGACAGAGGAGGGGTGAGAGGTGTAAGAGAGAATAAGAGAGAGAGAGAGAGAGAGAGAGAGCGGCCAACCATCGGCAGCCTGCGCGGCGACTCGAGGGAATATCGAGAGATCTAGCGATGGGCAAAGAGGATTTCAGATATTTCTCGATTATTAAACGTTTAAGCATCGGATTTATTAAATAATACGATGGTAGATAAGGAGGTAGGTAATTTGCACCATATTGTTTTGCGAAGGAAATAGGTTAGGAAGAGTGGTTCAAGGTATTTTTTCTTTTTTTTAAATATCAAAGATATGAATTTAAAAAAAGGAATGGAATTACGAAAGAATAATTGAGAGAATCGTTGGAATTCTTTTCGTAACGGCGAAGAATTAAATGATGTAAAATTATCGGAGGGAAAAAAAAATTGGTCGAATGAAATTTTCGTTTCGTAAACGAAATATCGGTTATCTTTAATGAGATAAGAGAATTTGATGGAATTCGAAGATTGAAATTTAAGAAAATCGAAACGAATGAAAGTATAATCGATGGTGTTAATAAATATAATTTTGATACTTATGAGTGGCTTGCTAATTTAAACTTTAAATTATCCGTACGGATTGAAAGTGTAATTCTTATCAAATCTTGCAAACAGATATCTACATATATATATATATATATAAGGAGTTCCAAATTCTTTGAATTCCTTATGAATATTTAATGCGACGAACATTTTGAGAATATGAAATCTAATAGCATTCCATTATCGAAGTCGAGAAATTACTCGAATCGTACTTAAAAACTTAAAAAACCTTATCAAACCTGCTATTTTTAAATATCACGCGTCGTAATCATTCGCTTCTTTCTTCTTAAATTCTAATTGTTCACGATCGAAACAAAATCCTCTTAAGTCCATCGCTAGAATCTTCGTTCCGAAGAAACGGACGACTTCGTTGCTGTCGTTGTCACCGACGTTGTCGTCGAGCGTTTCACCGGGCGGACGGACGGACGAATAAAGTTATGGCTCCCTCGTTCTTGTCGTTGAACGGTTGCCTGGGATTCGGCGTGTGGATTCAACGTCCACGAAGATATTCGTACAATCGGCGCGCGTTCCTCTTGCTAGTCGTGCAAAAAGAAGAAACATCGTCGCAGCCGCCGGCATGATGGATGAGAAGAAATTCGTTATTGAATTAACGTGCCTCTTCTCGAGGACTCGTCGTTTTGGACCTCCGTCCCCGGAATTACTTGCGCTCTCATCGTGCGAAATCATCGAGCGCGTGAATTTGACCCAACCAAGGTATAACTTTCCAGAGAAGAACGGAGCTTGGAAGATTTTCGAATATAAACGAATGAAATGAAACACTGCGCGCTTGATCCCTTCTCAATAAAACCGTCCATTGTCGAAATCGTATCGAATTAAAAAAATGTCAACCGATTAATTCGATATTTCCAAATATAAAATAATTCGAATGGGGCTCAATTAATCCCGAGTCAACATTCTCTGGGAAGGAACGGTTGAGAGCCGGTTCAGGGAACGTCTCGGATGTCCCGTCCAATTTGCATGC
>NW_006263595.1:292729-293507 GCF_000469605.1 Apis dorsata | reverse complement strand
CGGGGCCCGGGGCCCGGGGCCCGGGGCCCGCTGATTACCGGTGACACTCTATTCGAGTACAGCTCCTCGATGGCTGACAGCCGGCTCGAACACGACGAAGGACGCGCAGATAAGCGGTGGAAAAAGAGACACGAGTGAAATATCTCTCTCACGAACAGGCCCCGCTCACCGGTAGGAAGATTCTCGTTTCGTCGGCCGGATACGCAACCCCCCTCGTGCACGCGTCTGCGTCGGCCTCGTACGTATTAATCACGCGATTCGTCCATAACCGTATTTCAATGCGGAGCACATCGAGAGATCGCGATCCGACCGGCTTCTCGACGATTTTCTCTTCAGCTTTCTTCCATCTCTCCGCCTAGATACTACCTAATTACCGCAATGAGCGCGCTTTGATGGAAGGAATCTCTTCGATCGTGGCTTTTGAATTCGATTCGATGGAGGGTAAGAAATTTCGAAGAATTTTTATTCGCAAATATTGTTGCGTCGATGAAAGAGGGAACGAAAGAAAATTGTCTTTATGTCTAGGACAAGACACGGTGCAAAAATTATAATTAAAAGAATATCCTCTTCCTCCCGAAATAAGTTGCAATCAAAACTTTTCAGAGAGCTATCGCGAAGCTACGACAAGATCATTATTATTTGGGACGGGCCGATAGAATCTCATCCAGCATCTCGTCGGGATCGAGAGTTGGCTCCCCGAGAGTTCCTCCCCAAATTCCATCGCAATATCTCGAATGCCCGGGGTATTAGCTGGGTCCCTTATAAAAACGGCGCTGGT
>NW_006263595.1:291732-292706 GCF_000469605.1 Apis dorsata | reverse complement strand
CGTGGCAAAGGGCCGCTATCCGAAACGAGCGTGTCGAACCTCTCCACTTTTTCCCGTTGTCGGGTGCTCGTCGCTTGTCACGGCTTGTGCCGGCTCCACTCTCGAGCGAGCGCGCGAAACAGAAAAGGAGAAAAGAGGGAGAAAGGAGGAGGGAGAAGAAGAGAAAAAGAAACGAAAAGAAAAGAAACGAAAAGAAAAGAAAAGAAGGAAAGAGACAAAGAAGCGGGAGAAAAGGGAAGACACGATCCGGGAGCGAGGAGCGAACGAATCGCGAGGAGAGACTCGTATGGAAGGTGAGAGAGAGACGCAGAGAGAAAGACTGAGAGAGAGAGAGAGAGAGGGAGGGGGAGACGAGGAAAGGGTAGGCTGAAAACGAGTATCGTAACCGCGGCGAACAACAAACTATAGTGAATTTCGACTTGGGTGGTCCAGGATCGGCAGCAGGCCCTGTCGCTTCCCCGCCACCTCGTCAGATCGGCTCCCTTCGGCCCTCTTCCCCCTTCACCCGCCCCACTCCTCCCGGGGCCCTTCTCCGCCAGTGTCGACGGGCCCCTCTTCCCGCCTCGGTATCCCCCTCCATGACGGAAGCCGCGCCAGCCGCGAGCCACTCCTGGAGCTAAGCTATCGACCATAAGCGTTTGCCCACCTTTGCTCTTGCACGCGTTCCCGTATTATCGTGGACATCGGGGGCCCTTTAAACGGGAATTACCAGTCTCTCTTTTACCTGTTTTCTGCGATTTGTTGCCGTTTCGTCTTTCCTCGTACGGCTCGTATTAGCCTTCGAGGGTTCGATTCGAACCGTCGTTACCTGTGTGATCTGACCTCCTCCTCCTCCTCTTCCGTACGCGAGAGATATTTTTCTTCTCGAGGAGCGTAGGTTTCGCGCAGATGGATCGTCGATATGGTCGATTATTGTCGAAATTGGCGGAGAATGATTGGAAATATGGGATGGGAGAGGCTAGGATTTCGTGGCT
>NW_006263595.1:288489-291540 GCF_000469605.1 Apis dorsata | reverse complement strand
GACGATGGCCTGCCGTGCTCATTTGTATGCCCGTAATTAGAGAGCCACCCTCTAATACCGGTTCCCGGCGCGTGTTTATAATCCTCCAAGATGCGAATTCTTTCGTATTTCGCGCGGGAAGCGTTTCGTCCTTGTCGCGTGCAACGGGGTGCTCAACTCAATTCCAACTCAATTCTTACACGAATATCATCAAGCTCGTATATTATAGAAAAATTTGTCACCTTGTCGTTCTATCTATTCTAGATTCTTTTTTCAAACAATTGGATTGCAATCAACGAAGATTCATCGATGAGGAATTTTTTCGAATACGCGCGGCCAGAGATACCAATCTTTACGATCGAATATATATCTTTAGGAACGAACGGGATGTTAAAACTCACGGATACGAATGAATGGAATTTTACGACGCGACGTAATGATTTTTTAAATCCGACCGGCTGTCGCACCTGGTCAACCCTGGTCGACCTAGTTAAATAACTTATAGCCATGAAAATTTCTACCCGCGGCGTTAGATTAGCCCGGGCGTTGTTCAAACAACGGATTCAATTAAACGCCGTAAAAATGGAAGTCGACGAGTCACGTGTACGTGGCACGTCACAGGCGCACACCATGGCTCCTCGTGAGCGATAATTTACGATGTACCGAGCGACCCCCACTTGTCGGATTAATAGAGGGTTAATTTAGGCGAGTAGCTCGACGCGCCTGTTATCTCCCACGCAGTATTTGCACAGCTCATCCCAAATCGTACGTATCTCCCCCATCGGGTGAATAATTATTGCCAACGCGATCGTCACGCTCGTGGCTGTGAATTCTGAATCCTTCCTGCCCCGTGTAATCCTCCATTCATCCCCTCCGCCTCCCTCCACCCCTTTTAACCGTCACCTAACTTTTCCACTCGTTCGTCGTATTTTTCATTTTATTCCTCTTCGAATGAGAGAAAAAAAAAAAAATAAATTTAAAAAAGATAAATATAAAATCGTCGAGGAGAGGAAATTTTATAAAAATCATTGGCTTCTTCGAGTCGAATAAAGATATATATTCGCGAATAAAAAAACGATTCAATTCAATCCTTCGTATTCGATTTTGCAACCACCGATTTTTACCACAGATCGTAATAATTGGATAGGATTTATTTATCGTGAGAAGTTTCCTCAATCCCAATCGAGGGGACGTTCTCTCAGACTGAGTATTGGTATTCTCAGTATCGTTCTCATCATTCTCCATCCCGATATCCCGAGCTAACGAGATTCCGGTGAAACAATAGACGAAAAGAAACGAGTCCGTTTAATTCGATTATTACGAAGAACGTTGCGGCGCAATTATATTAATTGACATTAGCCTACAGTTTCCATAGCTCGCGTGACCGACCTATCGGCACTGGATCTGTAAAGAGTTAACCCTTGACTCGGCCGATGCATGAAACACGAGTACAGAGAGTGGTAGGAGAGAAAGAGAGAGAGAAAGAGGGAGAAGGAGAGGCTCGACGACGATCGATCCGATGCTTTGAGGGTTCGTTTACAAGCAGGAACCGCAAACGGGTTACGCAGAACGGAATCCTGACCTGGGAATACTCGTAGCCCCGATTGTTGAGGGGGCTCTAATCGATGATCGAGCGTGATCGGGAATCGTTTGTACATCGATTCTCTCTGGGCTCCCGCGTGATGGCGATCCAACAACCAACGGGTGTCCGTGATTGATTGGCGCAGATTTTGTAAATAAAGTAATTTTAGAGAGGAAGACGAAAAAAAAAAGAAATGTTGAAAGAGAGTTGGAAAAGAGACTCGACGTTGAGAAACATTTTGAAATCTTTGAAACTGCGTTTCACGATAGCAACGGACAGGTGAAGAAGAATAGATTAAACGCCCATCATCTAAGCAAGCGGAAGGCTTGCTTTGTTGCATAATGCATATCGTGCTACGTAAACGCATCGAGTACGTCTTGCGCTTGCTATTTTCCGTTTAACTTGAGGAATATGCTAAATTCGCGACAGGTGGATCCATAAGTTATCCAATTTCCCCGTTAAATCTTCTCCTTTAATCAGAGATATCGCGCGTACCTCTTTGAACAGATATCATCGACGAAATAAATTAAAAGGCGAACTCCCTTCTTCCGGAAGGAGGGAGTTCAAATTCCGATCAAATATTTTATATAGGAAAGAATAAGGGTAGAAGCGAAGAAAATTTCACTTATGGAAAGAGAAGCTCGGACGGATGATAATTACGCGCGTTCTTCAGATCGGTCAATGTCGTTGCGGGTTATTAATAAAGACGCAAGCTCCGGCCGGTATCCGTCCGATCTACGACAAGATCGAACCGATGTCTGCGCAACCTTCGCCCCTGTGATAATTATTCATTCGGACGTTAATGCACCGGTGCGCTAATTAGTCCGTGTCGAATGCACCGCCGGTGGCATCGAACATCATTTCGACTCCAACCGTCCCATCATTTTTCTACGATCGAGAAACGTGACGGATGTTCGTATGTTGCGCGCGAGCAAAATATCGGGAAGAAAACGAGACAAAAATTGCGTAATCATTTTTAAAACTCTACATACCCCTCGTTTCAACGCCCTTATTGACCTATTATTCACCACCCATTAGCGCGCTACAATGTCGCAATTAACGGACGATCCGTATCCACGTCGAAAACGTAATTAACAGGCGGAAGCTTTTTATGCCAGCCAGGGTCTCCGGCGCATAATTGCCCGTAAATGATCTCAATTTGCAAAGGTGGCAGGTGGAAGATCGCGCCGCACGGGGATCCGTTGGGATCCGTGACCACCGTTGTTTCCACCAGTTTTTCGACGCTCCACCAACAACCTTCCGCGTCCCGCGCGACGACTCCGTGGAATCGGAAACACGTGGGAATTACGATGCGGCCCACCGTGGCGGGATGGAAAGAAAGAAAGAAGCGGCCGTGGATTGAAATATTTTCTAATTCGAGGAATCGGTCGCTCGTTTAATTTCATTAAATAGCGGCGGCGCGTTTCCAACCCTCCCCCCTCGACACTAATTTCCTGTCGTTCGAGCGGCGCGTTTCACGTCGGCGGACG
>NW_006263595.1:283682-288154 GCF_000469605.1 Apis dorsata | reverse complement strand
CCGTCGCCAGGTGGAAAAAGGGTTTGGATACGAGAGTTTGTCGGTTCGAGCCGCGGCTCGTTGCCGACGCTCGCTCGCAATTTACGAACCGCAATCTGAATTAATAGCGGTAAAAAGCGGGTTCACCCCGGATTTCGCGGCGATGTTGAACGAACGAACGTTTGTCCCGGCCGAGTTTTCTTGCCCCCCGAGGTGTTGAAAGGACACGAGGAGGGAGACGGCCGGGTTGAACGAAACCTCGATAAAAAGGACCGAAGGGGAGAGCTCGTTAATCATCTCTTCTTCCGTCTCTTCGCTCCGCGTTTATCTTAATTCCAACCCGGCGGGACGTTACCCGATATTATCCAACCATCCTCGCTGAAATTAGCTTCCCTCCTTCCTTCCTCTCTTTATTTCGTTCGTTTTTTCGCTCGTCCGGATTGACAGGAATCAAACAGAGGAATCGTTTGGACTCGCGAAAGACGCGCGGAGACACCCAGCGTGTCGTCCCCCTCCGTTAGGAAAAGTTTAGCCAGTTATCGAGCACGAACAAAGTGGTTTGTCAGCGTCCCTCTTGGACGTTCAACACTTTCGCTCTTCCACTTAGGTATTCATCCGTCCACCTCTCCCTCTTTCTCTTTCTCTCTCTCTTTCTCTCTCTCGTCCCCATCCACCGGGTACGAGATGGTCGTTTCTCGACGGGCAAGAGGCTTCACGCGGCTTTCCACGCGGCTGACAAATCGATATTGGCCGGCATTTCCATCGCGGTATTTTTTGCCGCCAACGTGGCATGGGTGGTCCCCGACGTTATTCGTTCGTCTCCGCGGGACTCGTCCTCGGCGAGGATGACAGGGGCGCGGAAAGCAAGAGGAACGAAAGGAACGAAAGTGGCGAGAAACGGGAGAGGGAGGGGGAGAGGGAGGAGGAGAAAGATACTCGTCCTTCTCGGAGCCACGTCGCTGATTAGGATTTTATGCCATCGCGTGGCGGATGGTGAAGAGCGAGTGTGACGGGCACCGGGCTCGTTTATGGCAGCTTATGGGACGACAGCGAGCGCGGGGGTTGCCAAGATTTTATCCGGCCTCTNCCGTGTGGGCGTTATACCGTTGGACGCGCGCCGCTGCTGTCGAATCGACGAACGGACGGACGGGAATCGGGGAATCTTGAAACCGAATCTTGGAGCAAAAAATTGGAAAGACCTTCGAGAATCGGAGAGGAAATCTCTTCCTTGGAGGAATAATTCAACTTTGTCATCTGTGTGTACGCGTATTCTGGAATCGCACGGGGGATTCGCGATCGCGCGATTCAATTAACCACCGACAAAGAAGCGGAGCGAGGGACAAAAGGGGTGCGCCGGGGGTAGATTTCCTCGAATAAAGCGGACGGCCGTTGGATCGAAAAGATCTCGTGTCTCTCGGCCGGGGAGATCCGCGTTCGGATTTTTAAGAATTCGAGTACTAAATAAAACATCACTCGAACCCTCTCCTTTCCTCCACCTCCTCCCCTACCTCCCCCTCCCCGACTCTTTTCTCTCTGTCGGACGTGGATCGGGAAGTCGTTAGTACGGGTGACGTGTACCTCGTGCACACAATCTGGTTCGTCGTACCCAACCCCGTTCCCCCCTCCGTGGCTGCTGTTTCCACCGTGTCGTCGTCGTCGTCGTCGTCGTGCTCGTCTTCTTCTTCTTCTTCTTCTTCTTCTTCTTCGTCTTCGTCTTCGTCTTCGTCTTCGTCTTCGTCTTCGTCTTTGGCGGCCATCGTCGAGCACGGTGATAGAGAAGCAAACCGCACGGGCGTCCATCACTGTCGTCGGTTACGACCGGGTCGACACACCGTGTGTGTGTGCCCTCGCCGACGAGAAAAATCCCGAGAAGAACGGCGCAGAGGCTCCAGAGAGAGAGAGAGGAGAATCAGCGGACAAGCAGGGCTGTCCTCTCGTCGTACTTTACATTCCGCGATCTTGTTTCGGATGATGTTTACAGGGGTAAATGGAATCGCGCGCGCGTACGAGGAAATTAATGAGATATTTAAAAAGTAAGTAAATGATTCGTGTGTTTTAAGAATTTTGAGAATAAACGGATGCAAGTTTTCGAAGAAATGGTTGGTCGGTGAGAAAAAATAAAATTTTAAAAATAATCGAAATATGGAAGAGTATTATAAATAAGCATGATAAAAATAACAAAGCATTAGGACGAACGAAAAAACAGGATATCCAAACTGATATATACACATATAAAGCTTCGAGAGTAATTTATGCTCTGATTATACCGTGTCAACATTTACATACAAGCAACATGTTAAACCATTAGCTTGCATATATATATATATATATATATATATTTAAGTCACATTCGAACAAGTAGCTGCGCCAGTAACAGCTCTCGTTATTAAAACATCCGCTCTTTCTTCTCTTGGTTCGTAATGATTCTTTCAGAAATTGATGGTTCCAGAATAGTCCAATCGATGAACAACTAAGTATAGGCGATAAATCGACGGTGAAACGTTCGTGAGAGAATCGATTCAGCCTCTTCGTTTCGAGACAGAGAGAAAGAACCGCGATCGGAGAGGAAAAGAGCACCGCGATGGGAGGAGGATCCCGTGAAACGTATACTTTGCATTCCGCGATCTCTCGAACGGAGTGATACCCGTGGAATTAAACTCACTGGGAGGGAGATGATCATTCAACGGCGGTGATATCAATTTAGCGCACGATATAATCTCGTCTTCTCTCTCGATGACGAGAGAAAACTTATCGCCAATGAAATTTTCATTACCGATATTTCTTCTAACCGTTTCCTATTTCTTTCTTTTCTTTTTTCGAGAACAAGCTATTACCACGTTTCCACATATTTTTATTTACGACGAAAGGAAGCGAAAAATTAACAAACCGCTCGATTTGAAAAAAAGAAAAAGTGTATCCCTAGTGTATCTCTAGTTATCGATCGATTTCTCGAAAAATCTTCCTAAACTAAAATTAATTCTTAAGCTTTAAACAGATCCCTCCCTATGGAAACAAGAGAAGAGAACCATTTCTTTTTTCTTTTTTTTTTTTTTTTTTTTTCTCCTCTACTCGATATCGAACGAAAGAATCGAACGAAAGAATGTTCCTTTCCACGCGATTCCTCGTTCTTCTTCGATGCCAGATAGGATCTATCGATCCTGTACGCCGCATAGGTGGCTACTTACTTCGAATCGGCCGCTTCGGTGCATGGATGCGTCGTGGCAAAAATAGCCCGTGGACTAGATGGGACGAGCCGATATCGGGAAAGATATCGCGCGTGCTTCGCTTTGCCTCCATTTGAATAACAAAACGCTTCACGTCCGTCCGGCTGTCACGCCGCCACGGCAACGCGCGCTGACGCTTCCACGGACGCGGCCCCAACAGCCTCTCCCGTTTGTTTCTCGAGTTTCTCCACTCTCGAAACGTTGTCTCGATACGGGAACCCGATGGAACTCGCGCATTCTTGCGGGGAACTTCATGGGAACGGCGATTCCTTAGGGCTGAGGCTCGTTACACGCGTCAGTCATTCCGGACGAGCAACAGTTTTTCCAATCCCCCAACTTGGAATTTCAAGTTTTATTTTTTTTTTTGTCCAAGTGTCGTCGTAGTTGAAAATTAAATTTCGAGGGAGAAAATTCTTTCGCCAATTTTTTAAGATCCCAATTATCTCGTTATATTATTATCAAAAACGCGAGACGAGATGGGCGCTCTCTTAATGAACGTGATTTAAGATCAATGCGAGTGTAACCGGCCGATCGCCATGGGAACCGATATCGATTGTCAATCGTCGAGAGGATTCGCTGTAGTTTTTTTTTTTTTTTTTGTTTGTTTTACATCAAACTTCTCTCTCCCTTTTTTTTTTGTAATTCTATTTCGAACAGCAATATCAAGGGTAATTCAATCCGCTACGAGACCAACCGATCAAATGGCGCATCCAAGAGAAATGCACGTATCTCCCATTCTTTTTTTTTTCCTCTTCTTTTTTTTTTTTTTAAATCGAGACTTTTCCAAAAAAAAATTAGATACCCTCGTTCAAACGCACGACACTCTTTCACCGGTGTGTAACGAATAAATTTGAAATAACTGCATCCCATCATGCTATTGCATCATCCGTTAATCCTTCTCGATAGAAATCGAGACTCGCCAGGCTCGTTCGATTTAATCACCGATACTCCCACTCGCGACAGAAGCAACCAGGCTGTTAATTATCGGCGTCGATAGATTGGCCAAGTGGCGAGTTACGACGTACCGTACCGGCTCTGGATCATCGTAAAGGGGAGTGAAAGGATCCTCGATTCATTACACGCGCCAGCCACCCCTTGGCTCGGTCCTTCGCAATCCCCTCCACCGCGGGGAATCAATTCACCGAACGGAATAAAAGATAAGGTGAGAGGGCAGCCAGCCGGCTAATGTATCAATCATTCTGTTTGCGTAACCTCTGACACGTGTTCCTTGAACGCGCATAAACATACGCACACAACGAAGGAGCCGGA
>NW_006263595.1:276736-283653 GCF_000469605.1 Apis dorsata | reverse complement strand
GAGAGAGAGAGAGAGAGAGAGAGAGAGAGACAAGGACAAAGGGAGGGAGTATTCGGAAAGGAAGAGAGGGACGGAAGGCACGAACCCTCTCGAATCGATAAGCCTATATAACCCCGTCGGTTTTTCTTCGTCGCACCTCTCCTCCTCTTTCTCCGTTCCCGTTTGACCCTCTCCCAGCCCCTCTTTACTTTCTCGCCCTCCCTCGGCCTCGTTTCCTGCCCCCTCTCTATCTTACAACACCTCTCCACGCCTTTTCGAACGCCAATCTCCCCATGCGTTTCCTCTTTCTCTCGAACGCCGCTTACCTTTTCCAAAGAGTCCAACGAATGGCCCTCGCTTTCCCCCTTTCACGGCAACGAGGTGGAGTAGTTCGACACCTTCATGGCCGTCTCTTCCCTCGACTCGTTCGGGGTTTTTTCTTTTTTTTTTTTTTTTTCGAATATCTTTCGAAATTAATCTTCCAAGAGATCGTATAATCGATCGGATTGGAAAGTTGAATTGTCTCTCGATAATTCAGAATTTCCAATGAGAGTAATTAAGGGGTTGAAGTTTCCGAGGAATCGTCCAACGTAGAGAGGAAGAATAAACGAGGAGTAACGAGGCAGAAAACAGGAGCAAGGCGAAAATTGTTCAATCTGGTGGGAGGTAGGTTGAAATCCATGGGGGGGAAAGAGAAAGAAAGGAAAGAAAAGAAATCGAAAACAACGATGCCTCTTCCGATGGGGTAGCACGATACGAGTATATGGTTTCGAGTTAGGTATATATAAGAGAGCATCGGACCAAAAGGTGAGGCGCGTTCTCCATTCATTAAAACCCGCTTCCACGGCCTTATCGGATCTCTCTTACCGCAATGAAGGCTTTCGCTCGGCCACACCGAGGTGTTACAGTTCACGTTTAATTAGGGGCAACGCGCCGGAATGAATAAGTTAATTAAACGCTCTCTAACTGCTCGATTTAGCCAACCGTGAAAAAATTTATCCTCCTTCATTTAAAATTGTTAATCATATAGATATTGCGATTTAAACATTAATATTGAACAATTCTTTCCGAGAAATTGTTTGAGAAATTCTTTTTTTTTTCCCCTTCTTTTCTTTCTTTTTTTTATAAAGGTGAATAGGATTAAGGCTAATCGAAATATCCGGAATACCATCTCGTTGTTTTCTCCTGTATCGAATTTCTATTCTAACAGGGGTTAAATATTTCTGTGCGAGAAATTTTTGAATTTCTATATCTTGTTAGAAGAGTAAAAGGAAAATACTCCAATTACGATTATTTTTACCCATCGTTGAATCAATTTGTACAACATTCCTATCAAAATTCCTCTCTAATCCGAAATATCTGAAATAACTGGAATACCATCCGATTTCTTCCTCGTATCTCCAATGGTTAAACATTTCCTCGCGGGAAATTTTTGTTGCACAAAGTAGAAAAGAAAGATGAAATTCCAATTACAATCCCGCCTCCTTCGCGCACAATTCTAATTCTGTATTCCTATCAAACTTTCCTCTCCTAATCGAAATATCTGGGATAGCGAGGATACCTACACCCACTTGCTTCCCGGGTATCGAATTTCCATAAGCGATCGGCTCTCACTTCCAAAGGGCCCCCTTCCAAAAATGCTGGCCGCATTGTTCGCCGTCTAATGGAAGTCCAGGGTCTCTCTAGCCATTAATCCGCCACTGTCGAGGGCGAGGGGGGAGGGGAGGAGGTGAGGCGAACACTCGTGCCGTCCGTGAGGAGGCCCTTTTACGATTTCCTCCCACGGATTCGAGTGTGTTACGTTTTCTGTGCAACGCTTTTCTGCAACGCCTCACGTGTGATCGTTCGCGTGACTCCCCCGACTCTCTCCTTCTCCGACCACAACAGTGTGCCCGTGGATCGACCCCTCTTCGTTTATCACTCCGCTTGCCCCGCTTGCCCCCCCTCCACCCCTGGCTCGCTACGAAACCACGTTCCTTATTCGCCCGCGCACGGCGAGCGAAATAACGAGCAAACGAGCGGCTCGGTCGTAACCTCGTGGTCAAGAGTGCAGTAACGTGTCCGCTCGTCTCTACCTACCTACCTTACTGTGAAAACAGCGAAAATGCGCCTCTTTGCGGCCGATCAACACCCCCTCCCTCCCCTCTTCTCCGCATCGGTGGCGCAGGGGTTGAAACTCTCGTGGAATTTTATGGAAATTGCGGGTCTCCAGATACAGTGGAACTCCATTTATGCGAGTTTCTTTAAAGTTTCGCGTCGCCGTTGCCCGATTTTGCTAATTGAATCGAATTATCCGGGGGCGAGGCGAACGCGATCTATTGTTGTTGTGAGAATGGGAGGAGGGGAGGCGAAGAAGAATCGCGAAGAATGAATTGGCTTTGCGAAATTGAAAAAAAGGAACGCAACGAGTATCATTTTCGAGGGGAATTATTTTTAAATCCTCCATGCCTAATCTCGAAATTTGCCAGCGAGAGAATGAGTATTCTTCTCTCGCAATCTTGAGAAAGACTGGCAATAAGGCGAGGTTGAGGTGACGAGCGAGGCGAGGGAGAGACGAGCAACGGGGGAATTTTATTATTTAATGGCCGAAAGAAGGGAGTGGCGAAACGAAAGGAGAGTAAGAGTGCCGCGTGGTGGTGAGAAACAATCGTAAAGGGGCGCCCACTCACACCCGTTTGCTCCGATCCGTGAATGTGTGGCACGTATACATCCGTCGGCCCACCCACACCCACGGGATAAGGGCGAGCACAAGGCCACGGGCGCCCCCAGAATTCAATTTTCAGCTTGATTTGTCAGGCCGTCACCGGCAGGAGAAACTCGTGGAGCCCATTTCGCGCAGTTCGACCTGAACGCCACACCGGCAGCGTCTCCCGCCAAGTAGATTCTTTCGTCTCGCTTTTTACGACTAGGCGGCCGAAGAGGGTCAGGATGGTTCCACGGTGTGAAAAATCAATGTACTCGCGTCGACCATTCGATACGAAGAGTTAACGATTCGATGATATTCGACTCTTGCCCCGTTTCGACGGTCGATCGATTCTCTTTGTTTCGAGATATATAAACGAACGAAAAACATTGTAAACGATTCGTTCGAGGAATCGTTATATTTCTGCGGGGATTGTAATGCTTGAAACGTGGCCGATAATTTGTCATTCACGACACGATTCACGCAAGAGTTTACCAAGGAACCGACCATATTTCCTTCATATTGCTTTTTCTACGACCGCGGTAAAAATCCCTTAAACGCTCGTCGAAACTCGCTTTAGATAACTCTCGCAGGGATAATTTCCTCTTCCTTGCGAGGTGAAACGGTTACACGTGTCCGGCATCGATCATCCGTTTTCCCGGATTAATAATTCTCCTCGTAAAACGTTTATTATTATTAAATATTTCACGCGATCGTTTAAATCGAAGGCAAGGCTCGTACATCTCGAAAGGAAAACGCGTCGAACCAATCGAATTACACGGCGGTTAGGCTGACTTTTTATCATTCCGATCCTCCCATCTTCCAATATCGTAATAATAGTGTTCTTATTTTATAATTCTTAATTATGTCTTTATTGCATTTGACGAAAAATAATCGCATACGTAACGTACGCTTTTCATACGGCCGTGATTATCCACTTTCAAACCCCCGAGGGCTTTCAACGGCCCACGTTCTCGCTGTTAGGATTATTGAAGTCCGTATCGATGCGTCTTCAACCCCTCAATCAAGCTAACAGCTGCACCAGAGAAACTATATAATCATTGCTCGAGAAGCGCACAGCTTCATTATTTAACGTTTCTTACACGACCTTCCATCTTTAATGATAAAAAATTAAATTTCAATAAATCCCTTATAAATTTCCTTCCAACGTTACTTCTCTTAAAAGTGGATTCCTCCAAAAAAACGCTCCATTTTCGAGAAGTTACGCGTATTTCGATTCAGGTACACGCGACACGTGTCGCGATAGCGAGGCGAAATATTTCAGGGTTGGGAACACGATCGTTTCACGAGCAAGCGTTTCGGGGAGGTTGGCTTGGAAACAGAGGGCGATCCCGAGGAGAGGGTTGAAAACCATAATCTGGCCGACGACACGGCTTATCTCGGTAAGCCGTGTCCCGGCCCGTCACGCGACCCATAACGAATCTCCAACCCCCTTGAAATTGCGCTACAATCGGGCCAAGACGATTTCATCCTGGAACGTAATTGCACTGCGGAAAAATTCCCCTTGTATCACGGTGTTGATATATATGCCTGAATCACTGGCCGAACGCGATAAAACTCGGGGGGAAACGTGTTCGATACTCGATGAAAAATCGACCGACCAACGTTTGCTCGTTTATTGGAAATTTTCTTCGAGTATCGAATAAATATCGAATAAATTCGCGAACGAATTTTTGCACGGATCAAAATGAGATTGAATATACGTAGGTATATGGAATATATTAAAACGTATTTTTATAGCGGACATTTATGCTTATCCTCCAGATATCTCTATCCGGATTTGCGACGAACGAGTGTGCAGAGGATTATGCAATATATATTTCCGAGAAATACGAATCACCTATTCTGATTTGAGACGGTGATTCGTTAAGTTTTTCTTTTTAATCCGTCGCTGTTACGTAGCGTATAGGATTGCCACAACTTCGAGCCTATCGCGTATATATTTATTGCGAATAAAACGAGCCGTGAAATATCCGAGTCATTCGCCAAGCCTTTCTTCTTCTTCCTCTTCTTCTTCCTTTCATCATCGAAACATCGAAGTTTCGAAAACCAAAGTTCTCGTCTCTTTTTAGAAAAGTATGTAGGTCTTTGAAAAGTTCATTCTCTCGTATATTTCTGACAAGTGTTCCGCGGTGTCGAACACGATATTTGTCGGGAATCTTTTTATCTTTCATCCTCGTGATTATTATCCCGGAGCGGCGAGGGGGGCACGAATTCAATTTGACCTCAGGATGATTCGACGACAAATATTTTCGACGGCCTGGGCGTCGTCGACGGGGAGAGCCACTTAGGGATTTTACATAAGGGTGCGACGTAGGAAGGGTCCGGTATGCCAGACACGCGCCGTGATTTGTTTTCCCGCCTGCCCATCCCCTATCTCCTCCACCATCCCAGGAAAATATTAACTCGATTCGCAGCTCGTTGAGAAAGCTGCGGAGCGTTCGACATTGCCTTTCGACACCCTCGCCTTCGACGCCCCCCTCTTCCTCCCTTCTTTCTCTCTCGTTTTACAAATATCCCTCCTTCCTTCCTCTTCGTGTTCGTTAAACAACGCATCGATAATATAACGCCAACAAAATTATTATTCCTTTCATATTATAACCTTTCCGATTTTTGTACGACATATTCATTTATTATATTTCAATGTCTTATTTTTTCAAGCTCAAAGATTGAATCATCTTCGACGAAGTAAAACTCTCGAATGCTTGTTAGATAACTGATGAGATCAGTTATTCGCGAAAAATCGATCGAAATCGAAAGCGGGTCGCGTTGCCTCGAGGTGTTCGCGCAGCGTTAAGAGCGATGCAAATTGCTCTTAAGGAAAGTAAGAGGCGAGGGCAGGATCGGGCCTTAATGAGGCGGATTCCTCCTCTAAGCGCGCGCGCATGGCCGGCTCGCGTACGCGCATGTGCCCTCGGCGGCCCTCGGCCGATTTCAGCCCGAGCCCCGTACCGCGAATCTATGCAAATGAGAGGCCAATTATGTTGCGAGCCCGTAAAAACTGCACCTTGTTAGAGGGACGTCGTGGCGGCGTGACGTAACGACGGCCGGACAACCAAGTCACAAAGACCCGCGACAAAAGGGGAGAAGGGGACCACGGGAAGGCGAACGGAAGATACGGATCCTGGCCCGTGTCCGCAACTTTTTCCGATTCCTCGTGTAACCGGGGAGAGAAACTAGGAGAGTTAGCGAGCCAAGATCCGTGCAACAGATTCTGGGGACCTGGGGACGAGAGGATGATTTTGTTATTAAGGGATGTATATACAATATACTTATCCATTACCTTATCCAAAACGAGAATTGTAGGAATTTGGAGAATATGCATGGCTTTCAATCGCGAATTTCATTATTTTTTTAAAATAAACAATCATTTCGCAGTACCCAAAGCATCCAGATGCATCGATTCTTTCTCTCGACACGTTCACCATCGTTATCGGCAACGTAAGTAAGACTCCTCGAAGGGGAGACGGACAAGTTTCATCCAAGTCTAATTGCGGAGGCGAGTAGCGGGTTGGTTGTTGCTCGCGCGGCACAGGCCATAAGGCTCGTCATTACAGGTAACGATCTTTTCCATCGTGTCCACGACTGATTTTCGTGGTGGAACCGGCGGTGGTTGCCGGCGTTGGATTAGCAATCCAGGAGCCGGTCGTACTCCGAGAGGAGAGACGTCGAGATACGAGGAGGCGATGCGAGGAGCGCACCTGAGCGTACCAACGAGGCCCCCGTCCAGCCCGTAACGAGTGGGACAAGGACGGGATTAGGGTTGCCGGTAATAAGCTGGCCGAGTGGGAGGGAGAGAGAGGGTAGCATGCCCCGCGAGACGAGTCGAACGAGGACACGACGAGCCCTCCTAAAGTAGATTCGTGCCGAGGCACCGTGCCGGTGTATAATGACGCGGTGGCGCGCGCGCGAGCTCCGGATCAGAGAGGCAGAATACGATGGGAGCGGGGGGAGGGAGGGCGACGAACGAGGAGACGACGAGCCCTCCTAAAGTAGATTCGTGCCGAGGCACCGTGCCGGAGTAGAATGACGCGGTGGCGCGCGCGCGAGCTCCGGATCAGAGAGGCAGAATACGATGGGAGCGGGGGGAGGGAGGGCGACGAACGAGGAGACGAGAAAACGAAGCTGGACCGAGGGAGAACCCCGCGAGAGCGAACGAGACGCGAGGAACAGAGCGAGGGGCTAACAATGAAGGGCAGAGGAGAGAAAACAAGAAAAAACGCGACGAGGAAGA
>NW_006263595.1:269695-276530 GCF_000469605.1 Apis dorsata | reverse complement strand
AGAAGAAGAAGAAGAAGAAGAAGAAGACGAAGAAGAAGACGAAGAAGAAGAAGAAGAAGAAGACTACGAGAGGGGGAAGCTTCGAGTGTCGGCACCTCGCCGCTAGAGCGGACCACACACGTCGACGAGTGGCTCTCAACTTGGGGATCGACTTTTATTTGGGAAAGGTGCGATGCGTGTTTGCGTTAAGGGTATCATCTTGCGAGCGATGATTTTCAAGTTGTTTCTAAACTGCGTTGTGAAAGATTAAGATGGATCCTAGGATTTCGTCGAGGAGAAGAAATTAGATTTTTTTGTTTGTCAGATAATAGACAATTTTTGCGATATTTATAAATAGCACTCGTAATATTTTTGCGTAAAAATTCTTGATTATTCGACTTGATTATTCCATTTAGATGTGTATATGCAGAGTTCGAAATTTGAAGGAATATTTGAACGAATGGGCGCGCAAGAATAAACGCGCGGACAAATTCGACTCATCGGATTACAATTTATGCGCTTTGAAGCGGGCGCACGAATTCGGAGGAGCAATATTTCGACGTCGTGACAGTTAAAATCTCAACGAGCAGCCCCTGTCCCGCTTAGTTTACCAACTCGGTGTTTCGGCCTCGAATCTGCCACCGGCAATTTCGCGAATCTCTTTCAGATGAGATCTGAAAGTGCACGCGTAATGACGGGTTTCACCAGGTGGCCTCGCATCCGGAACTAGATGACACGCACAATAGCATGGGCCATTCCCAGCAGAGGCATCGATTCATCGTATCACGCGACTGCAATTAACCGAATAGACGTTTTGTGATTTTTTAACGCGTGAAAATTCAACAATATATATAATACGAATTTAACACGTTTAGATATAAGTTCGACAAATTAATATCATCAATCCTCTATCCTCAATTATATAAAGATAAGATAAAATTTCCAAATATATTTTATTTTTTCCTTCTTTTTTCGTGCATCACATATTATATCGAAATACTCAAAGTTCTCGGTAATCGCGCGTTTTTTTCTCCTAAAATAACAGTTTGTCGATCCGCGACAACGAGAGGCTCGTCTCGAAATGAAATCAAATATTAAAACCGGTAATTACCTGCGACTTGGACGAAAGTACGAAAGTCGCCGAGTTAATGACACAGTCTTCGCGACCGTTTCGGATTTTTTTCCCGAAATCGATGAACGGGCATGGCATTAAAGTGTCATGGAACGCAACGTGCCAAATTTCACTGCGAGGCACCGATTCGCTTCTTTTACGTCGCCTCTTCGAATACCGTGACCGTACCGTTCGTACTCGTGGCGCAATTCGAAGCAAGAATTTCACCGAGAAATTTCGCACGAGAAATGGAAACCATCGCATGTGTTCCCGATGAAATTACGAGTTTCTAAAGGAATATTAACGTTTCTCGTGGTCTTAATGACTCGTAATTGCAGCCTTTTCATTTAGGTGCACCAGATGGATATCGGTCCTCTCTGTACAATAAGAGCATTAAAGAAATAAAACTGCCATTATTACCTTCCAAGCTTTTATCGTTAGGAAAATCCAAAGTAGTTTCTAAGTCTCTCTTCGAATCCAATTCCACGCGTATCCATTTGATGCAATTTATAAGATTCTTTAAACGGAATTTTTTATTACGAAATTCGACGACAGTCTCGAATTGCTATTCGCTTCATCCTGATCACGATCGCGCCAAATGCTGCTTAACCGCTACTGGAAATTTTCCTGTCCAATAGCTTTCGAATCGCATTGACGTGCTAATTCCTGGTGTCACGCGTCAATTAACGCTCGCGAGACCAACGACCACGCGATTATTCAGATTATTCGGGAGCGGGAGTCGTTTTTCGACGTGGACGTATATAACAGGAACGGTGTTTCGCGGACACAATTTCTCGCGCGTGTAATCTTTCACGTCCACTTGTTATTTTGAACGGCGCGGCGGTTAATGGTGACCGTGTCGTTTCTCTGCGTGTCGCGAAAACACGATTTATTGCTCGACATCCCGGTGAAATTAATCCTGGGCATCGATTGCATGTTTGTCGAATGCGGATTCGCGACAAAATCGAACGGTATCCTCTTTTTGCATTCATTTGAAACGCGTTTCCAAAAATGACTAAATCTCCACGGTTAATCGCAGGTGGAGGATTTGGAACTTTTTTTCCTTTTTTTCTAATAACTCTTTCGTAAAAGTTTTTTCTTTCTTTTTTCTTCCTCACGAGCAGCTGCACGAATAATTCCAATCTTACTGTGATCCTTGGCGAATTTTTACATTCGAACAAAAACTTTGAAATGAATGAAATTGAAAATAATTATCCAACGAATATAGTAGAATTTATATCTCCGAAAAATTAGAAATACGAATTGAAATTTAAAATAACTCAATATTGCCGCAAGCTAAAGCGCAATGAAAATATGCGATAAAATTAACGCGTCGCCACCTATACCTCGTAACAAGCCATTAATACCTGTGTAATCTCTCTTCGACTGATAATTCCCACGTCCTCTGATTTTATCCTATTCCCAGATGAACGATTGTTTGCCTTTCTTGCCGGTTTCTTCGCTAACGAACTTCACGAGTAATATACCTATCCACCAGTACCTATCTATTCGACGTTTGCCTGGTAATTGCAAAAGGCACGAAGCATATACGATTCTTCCATCTATTCTGTCATAATTATCATATATTATATATTAACATTTAAGAGATGTCGTTAAGAAGTCGGCTTGTAAGATTTTATAGACCGAAGAAGAACTCTGTACCCTTCAATTTCCTTTTTTTCAAATTCAACCAATCTAAAAATACCTCGACAAAGAATTTAAAAATAGAACCATCATTTAACGAGTTCTCATGCTGGGTTTTTACAATCACTCTTTCTTTCGCGATCTGAACGATAAAATAAAACACTATATATATATACTCCTATGTTTCTCATTCTTTCCCATTCTTATTTTAGAATATAGAATCGCTGCTCCATTCGCGCATCATTTCACAATTCGTTATTTCAATTAAATATCGTATGACTCATGACGGGTATCAAGCGACACGCGAACTTTTTCCGATCCTTCCGATCTTGAATATTTCACACGTGTGGATATCAGATTACTTTGCATTTCTTTCTATTGTATTCTCTCTTGCAAGTATTTACGATAATACATCTTCTTCGAATTTTTTTCGTAATACGTTTATGAATTCGTAGTTTTGCGATTTTATGGAAAATCGTTATAACAAATATTTATTGCGAATGAAATTCGATTCGTGATAAAAATTCATAGGCTTTTACAAGAACGAAGAGTTACAAATCCTATAATAAAATTCAAATTTTCGCGAAATGCTGGGATCGGTTAACGAATATCTTCACGAAATCGCAGAAGCGAGTCACGGATGTTCACGAGGAGGGAACAAGACGGAGCGACGTAAACGAGCATTGTAAAACATCTTTCGGAGGCAAGGAATGGTCTCTTGCAAGGAACATCTCTGCAAGGTGTGGCGTTTATCCGCGAGATTCGTTCCACTCGGTGTCCGAAAAATTTCGTGCGCGTCGAAAAGTCAAAAAGTCGACCCTGACTTTTGCGCGCTTTGTAGCGCGTTCCAAGGGATCACGGAGGTCGCCTTGAATGTTAATCGGCAAATCTTGTTTGCTCGAGGCCCGTGCTTTCGACACGCTCGTCCCTTTTCCGCCTCTAAACGAGCGGATCCCTATTTTCCAGGAACACGCCTCGATTCGACATCCTTTGCCGATTCCTCGTGTCAAAACACACGATCGGAGAAATTTTCTTTTCGGGGGGAGGGAGAATTATTATAGATTCGAGTCGTTGAAAATATTTCGAAAGCAGGTTTGCGGGAAAAGAAGATGAGATGAGACGAAGAAACGAAGAAAGTTCGAATTAAAGGTTTTGTGGCGATGGCACAAGCAGACATTGTTGCCATGAATCGCAGGTAAATCGAGTGTTATTTTAAGGGGGAAAGTCGGAGTAGAATGCCTTTTTTTGCTTTTATGCCAAGACGAACAAAGGAAAGTACCTAGATTTTTCACGACCTGTGACTTTTTCGGATAATCTACCGATAAATAAACAATCCTTTTGTCGAAGGAAAGGATTATAATATAAATCGCAGGTATACTTTTATCGTATACAATATTTTGCCAGTGGATAGAAATTGAACAATCGTTCCATCTTCGAACGTGATTAAATTTGATCTCGAATGCGATCAAAATACTATTTTGACTGAACTACTTTTCTCTTTGAATCCTCAAATTCTTTCGAGAAGTTCTAAGAATATATTCAGGAAATGACTTGTAAAGTTTTATCTCTGGTCAGAAGAGTATAAAATATTTTCGAGTCGAGTTTGGGAGCGGAGCGAATCACGTTTCCTCGAAGCGGCATTTCGAAAACCGAGTTGTCAAGGACGAAACACAGTTTTGACATCTCAGTCACGGGAAATCAGATTATCTCGGCAGGATAAAGGACCCCCGCGTTCTCTATCCAGAACAGTCGCGACAGATCTACCTGTAACTGCTACCTGAAAGTATTTTCCGCTTAAAGTGCGCGCGATGTCCTTCGCGCTGATCCACGTGAAACTTTTCTATGCGTGAAATATCGGGAACGAATCGGAGGGGAAACATGTTTCTCTTCCTGATGATCCTGACCGATATGAATCCAATTAAAAATTGAAAATATTGTTGAAGAAAGTCAACAAGTCAAATTGAAATTTTACAAGAACTATTCCTAATAGTATTATTTCGATATCAATTTGGGTGTAGAAAATAAATTTTCCAAAAAAAACCTATGTATTGTACGTAAAATATTATATATATATATATAATATTAAATTTGGAATGAATTTTACATAAAAAAATTATTTGTATTTTATTGTAAAAATGTAACATAATTTTGGATAATAAAATTCTTACACCCAGTAAACGTGTTAAAAAAATTTGAAAGACTAATTCTTCTAATGGATTAAAGGAGAATAAGAGGAAAGTAAGATTAACAAGAAAGAATAAGGGGGGAATAATTAATAGCCGCTCATCCTTGAAACGATTCGAGGATCGTGATAGAAGATTGATTCTAAAAAAAACACAGGGCCTTGCCAATTTCTCCACGGCCTCCTCCGGACGTTTTCGGCCAAGAATGAAAAAGAAGAGCGCTTCCTGGCTCCAGAAGGACCTCCTGGCGAGCAATTGGTCACAGCGAACAATGAGGCCCCCCGTAAAGCTCGAATATAAACAAACCCTTCTTCGACTACCAGCTCCTTCTCTCGACTGGTGCCCCGCTCGAACCCTTACCGCAACGAACAATGCGAACACGGATCCTCTTTGTGCGCGTGTTAAGCTCATCCTTGCTCCCCAAAATCGGGAGGAATTTCTTCGATTGAAAAAAATATGAGAGAATCTTCTTTCTCGTAATAAAGATTTTCGTTACAGGCATCGCATCGAGATCGTTGAAAAATTACGACGGGAAGAGAAATGTTCAAAAAATCGATTTTTGGAAACTCATTGGGGATGAAGTTTGGAATTCTTGGAATTATTATATTGGATTTGAAAGATAAACGATTGGAAATGGTGCGTCTTCTGGAAAAAACTGTGCTCACCGTGACGAAATGGAGAGGCTTCCCAAACGTTACATTTATGATAACAATCCGATGGATGGAACGAATCGTGTTTTCAAAACATAGACGATTGTCCAAGTTTTCAACATCTGTGCTTTGTTTGTTGTTCAACCGAGACCAATCCGAGGACTCGTTTCTTTTTTGCTCGAACTATTTGCCTCGAACGAGAGTAAAATATACGCGTATAAAATCCTATATACTTTGATTCGAACAATTTCTAATTCAATAATATCAATCCTACCACTCTCTACGAAACTATTTATCACTATTTAAACACATACGTAAATAAAACAAGAATCCAAAAACAGCAAGAATACTACGAAGATTAACAGCAAAGAAACGAAACCGAAATATTAATACCGAGATAATCAAGAAGTAAGAATCCGAAACAACTTTTTAATCCTTTCTTTTTAAATCGATGCACTTAACGCGTAAGCGATCAACCAATGGTGCACCATCCACGTATCCCCTCTGTTTGCCATAACCGCGAACTTCTTTCCACGCTTAATGCCTCCCCTATTACACGGGAGGGGAGGGGGAACTTGTTTTTCCGCAGCAACAACGTTCGGCTAAACGGCGGCGGCTAATTCTCTTCTCCGTCACATCTTCCTCCTCTAAAATATATCCAAGGATCGCCGGTCGAAGAACAGGCCGAGAGAGAACCAGGTGGTTTCTCGTACGAAAGCCGATGCACGACCACCACGCACGTCCACGAGCGTAAGTAAGTAAACGAATCGTCTCGTTTCGTCCGCTTAGCTTGCGGAATCCAGCGTTCGACACGAGCACGTGGAAAGGGCACGACTATTAGAATAGAGGGACACGGCACCGTGATGGGAGCGGGGCAGACTAGACGGCCATATTCGGCCGGGCCGAGGTGCTGGATTACGCAGAACACGTACCAATTTTACATCGGCTTCCTCGGAGGCATCGCGGATCCCACCGTATTCGTGCGTTTTTAGCCGGCGACCGACCGATGTATACACGGCCTGCTCGCTCGTTCGTAAATGGATTAATGTGATTAACGGGCATCGGGAAAAAGTTCGTCCGGTAATTGGTTCTCTTGTCGGGGGCCTGCGCGCCCCCTCCCCGCTCTCTCATTGTTCCCTTTTGCCTCCGGGACAAGATGGCAGAATGCGGTTAGGGTTAGGGTACGGGTTAGGGAAAAAAGAAATGACGCGTGTGTGACGAGGCGATTCTCCTCTTGATTCTCCTCCTCTTCTTCTTCTTCAACGTCG
>NW_006263595.1:268348-269509 GCF_000469605.1 Apis dorsata | reverse complement strand
GGGGGGGGGGGGGAGAAAAAAATTGGACATTCGAATGGACTCGTTACTTGGCTCTTCCTCCGATAGGATACTTGTCTACAAATAACGTCTACTGAAGAAAATGCGTCGCATCGTTTTTATCCCGTGGTCGCTTCACTTTGTACCAGATTTAATCCGGGAGAAAAAGAAGAAGAAAAAACGGCGTAACAAGTTTTCAGCCATGAAAGACTCACTGTTTCTTCGGAGCAACATCGTTGCGCGAGAGGAAGAGAGAAGCTTCTGTTGGAAGAGGGAGAGAGGGCGATATTTCCTCGTTCATCACATCCCCGCCGATAAATCAGTACACTTTGCGGTTCCCCATCGCGTTAGAACGGTTCATAAGCAGCATACCGCATCCCTGGGGTGCGGTTATCTTCGTATGTACCGGGTGTGCATTATCTCAGCCGACGTATAAATATAGCAGGGGCGCAGAATCTCGCAGGACGCGTAACAGGCTGTGAAAACGAGCGGGCGACGTTCTCCGTGGCGGTGGAGGGTAGGAATGGCATCATCCCTCCGCAGCAGGGGAGGTGGGAGTGGTCGTCGAGTGTTTATGAACGGGATTAGGGGAATCATCGATGGTGTCTCGCCGTAGAACACGCGGGGGTGTGTCCGTGTGTCCGAGGGAAGGAGGAAGTGCACTTTCGTCGATGCACGAGAGCCCTACCCGTCGGATACTTTCAATCAGCTCGATTGATCGCGTAGTTATACGGGTTCACGCGTCTCGTCTATAGTATTTATTATTCTCGTCCCCACCTCGTCCTCCGATATAAGACACGCTTGCGCGCGTTACGCCGATTGTTTTCGTTTTGCCGTTCGATTGTATTGTGTATATATTTCGTCCCGAGGCGCGTATCTTTTATCGAATCGAACCGGGATTTTTTTATTCGACGTCTCCGTTTTTTTATCTTTTATTATTATCGTATAAAAATTTCGTACGAATGTTAATAATAAATTATGGAATATCGATCAATGTTGATCGATTATTAATAATAAATTGATGGAATTGTTTTTAAAAATTGTTATTAAAAAATTTAACACCCAATAACTCCCGATGAAAATGAATACCACGGAAGAAGCGTTGCAACGTGTTCAAAGAAGATGTCTTTTAGTCCACAATTTATAAACGTTTATCTAAAAAAG
>NW_006263595.1:266364-268110 GCF_000469605.1 Apis dorsata | reverse complement strand
AGACAAAAAAAAAAAAAAGAACTGGTGTAGACTTCCACGGATAAAGGATAAAGTTGCGCGATGCTCGTCCGGACGCGCATGGTTACGCGCAGGTTTCGCTTCTGCTCTAGAAAATATCGCGAGCCTCTCGAAAAAGTGGCGATACACGGAAAAAGAGAAGGGGGAAAAGCGGGGAGTTTGCACGCGAGGTTGCATGTGGATCGAGCGGCGTGGGCGGGTCCGCCGAATGGCCACGCCCCTCGCTTCCCCTCTATGGGCCATATGGAGGGGAGGCCGTTATCGCGATTGGCCGGCAACCGGTTCGCGAGGTCGTACCAGCATTAATTATTCTAAATAAGTCGTCGCCCCTGCGGCGGCTGATTATAGAGTTTGCAGTGCCATAAATAGAACCCGTTTACAAATCGCGTTCGAGGAATAATGATCGTCGCTGCAAGATCCCCGCGTCCCATTCTTCCTTTTTCAAGCCGAACGAAAAACCCAATCAATCCCTGACGTACGAGACGTCGCGATTGGTCTCGCCCTAGGCATTTTCTCTTTTCGACCACCGAGCCCCCTCGAGTGTCCGCATGCGAGTAGTACGTGTCCTAACGAACGAAATTAACCACGCCTCGCCCTCCAACGATCCGTTCTTGTTGGAATACATTTGAACGGTAATCAGCCCGGAGACGGATGACAGTGTCAAACTTCGGGGTGGACAAACCATCGGCCCCGTTTTTCTCTTTACAAATCTCGTCGGAATCATGGGGATATCTCGAATGAATTTAGAACTGGTCTCGCTTTTTTTTTTGTTCTCGACGGATGGTCAAGCTTTAGGACTGGACTGGAAATATGTAACAATTCTCGAGGAGGGAATGAAATTATACACTCTCGCGTTACAGGTAATAATGTAGATAGCACGACGTCCCGGATATGAGTGTGGTTTTATTAGATTCTTCTGCGAAGCAAAATGGATTATGTAAACTCGAAACGAAGCCTTGGAGGAGCGGTAGAACGCAATTTTTCACGCGAAATTCGATTTGCCCGAGGGGCAAATCTTAGATCAATCGTTAAATCAATTTATCGGGATCGATCTATTCTCGACAAATAACAGTGGAGCATGGCGCAGGTTTAAAGGAGGATCTCGTTGAAAACTAGTTCAGAGGACTATCCCCTCCCCCTCCACTAACCTAAAGTGTTCGAACTGGAAAGTGGCGTAGAATTCTGTTCTCAGACGAAGCCGCTCTTGATGGATAGACACGTTATGGTTATTTATAGCGGCTATCTCTATTATTGTTCTTATACGAATCTAACCAGGAACTAATGATTCCTTTGTGGTTCACGTAGCAGCTGGTATACTTAGGTGTGGTCATTAATAAAACCGTGCTCTCCAACAACGTGTTGGTACTTTTCTTCTTTTTTTTTTTCTTTTTTTCGCAAAAACTTCAGCTTGCCGGAACAAAGGAATTGCCTTCCGTTCGCTCCAACGTCTGATCCAACTATGGTTAGAAATATAATTTTGAAAGTCACGGATGAAAACGTGTTATGCTCGTAAACATGTTCACGGAGAACAGGTGTTGTGTAACGTAGAAAATTTTATGGACATGTAAAGAGTGGACTTTTCGCGATTATACTATTCTCTCGTTCCGTTGTAATCGAGACTCAACGATTATGATCATTATCTTCGCTAGAATTACCCATTATACTTGCCTGCTATATCTTGCAAAACGTTCAATTCCACGCTCTTTCCACTAATCACGTTTATTTCCT
>NW_006263595.1:257676-266178 GCF_000469605.1 Apis dorsata | reverse complement strand
TATATATATATATATATATACCTCCGGCATAAAGGATTGTTTTTAATCCAGCTGTGAGTTGCTGCTTCAATTTTCGAATTTTCATTAATTACTTGGCCGATAATATATTAGTTTGCACGTGACTCACCGTAGATATCGCGATACACGTTTTGTTACAGGCTTTAATTGGCAGGATTTTAATGACGGCTCCTTATAAGTCTCGCGTGCTCCTAATACGTAGGTTCGTTCTTTCCATGTCGTGAGCAAATAACGCTTCCACCGAGAAGAAGAGAATCTCATGCGATTAGACGTTAAAAGGGTTAATGACTGTAATTTTCTCTTTACTGGTTAATGGGCGAGTGTGTCGTCGCTGTTTCTAATGAAGTTAATTACGCCTTTCGAGTGTCCACAACATGTATCAGAATCATAACGATTTAAGATCGCTTCGAAGATAAAGGTTCGTTCACCGGTAATAAAAGTATGTATAGGTAGGGGAAACAACCCCTTTTACGTCGGGAAACACAGCTATGCGATCGAGCGAGCCGAGAAATTTATCAGATGCGATAGAAGTAAGAAGAAGAGAATGATATCTGAAACTATACGAAAAAAAACGAAAGAAAAAGTGAGTTGCGTAATGGATGCAAATTGAACGATGAATCGAATAGTTGTTTACCTTTGGACGAACAATCGATTGACGCATTTGAACGAAAGGAAAGGGCAACAGGAAAAGAAACGAGCGGAGACGAGCGATAGGTTCTGGATCTGTAGCATCTGCTACAACACGGATAATATATTTGTTCGTTAACCGTCACGGGGCTCCACCTTAAAAAGAGGGGGGTAACTGGTGAGAGGTGGTTGCTCGATGGACGTGGATGCTCTGGTATAAATTTTTGTATAAAGCGATTTGAACGTCGAACGATAAAATTCACGTCAGTGAGAGAACGCTTGTCGACTCGAAGAAATGAATTAGCTGTTCTACGGATGGAAATCTAGGTGGGGAGGAACAAAAGTATGGAGTAGTGGATAACGAAAAGTGGGAGGGGAGGTGACGTGGGCGTGGCCTGTCCGGGGAGGGGCAAGATTGTGGGCGAGATCTTCGTTCCAGCTGGTGGTGGGGAAACGAAACGGGGCGGGGAAAAGTTGGCGTTTGTACCGACACTCGCAGTGGCGCGGATATCTTCGTTTTTTTGGGGCGATATTGCCAAATTACTTGGAAACATTTGCGAGTATTCCTAGTCGTGAGCGTATCGTAACGAGCCATATTTATCTTCAAATCTTGCAATTAAAGTTTTCCTCTTAGTTGTTTAAAAAAAAAATTCTTAAAAAAAAAGAAAAGTGAAAAATCTCAATGCCTATCTCGAGGCCAAAATGCAATCAGTTTGTATAATTCTTTCCAAAAATGGTCGGGTATTTCCTACAAGGAAAATCATGTTTTCAAAAAAAAACTTGACAACATATTTTTCCCAAAACAGCGATACGTAGAAGGAGATGAAAAAAAAAAAAAAAGAAAAAAGAAAAGTTATAAGTAAGACAAAAATCTGGTCGACGTTGAAACGAGACTGGAACGATGCAGTGGCATCGATCGTAGTAAACTCTAACTCCAGCCCCCTACTCTCCGTGCCACTGGTGGTGGGGGAAGTGAACGGAGGGGAGTAGGGTAGACCTTACGCCAGTGGGCGGAGCCTATGACTGAAGAGTTAATAGAGATACAATCGAGGGTGTCTAGTGCACTGCACTCCAGACTGGGGCGTAGGAGGAGTGAAGGGGCGAGGGGGACGGAGGGGAAAGCGGTAAGTAGGGACCACAGGTCCCCTAGTTTAGACATCACTGAGCGACGGATGGACAGCCAGTCAGACCCGTCACAGCACTCGCTCGAGTCCTCGGAAACCTCGAGAAAAGCCAATACTAAGGAGACTTCTCGCTCTTGGAAGTGATCCAGAGTCGAACCGTTAATCTCGCTTCGGGCAATACGAGCATTAAATGCGACAATGTTTCGCGGTTGAAACTGGTTGGCCACGTGAGCGATACCACCCAGCATCCACCCTGACAAATATTACGACGCGGGAAAAGGACGATTTGAAACTCTCTGCCTG
Source organism: Apis dorsata (assembly GCF_000469605.1). Lineage (NCBI taxonomy): Eukaryota > Metazoa > Arthropoda > Insecta > Hymenoptera > Apidae > Apis > Apis dorsata. The sequence continues at coordinate 264,106 of NW_006263595.1, read as the reverse complement.
TGACGCGAGCTGTCAACAAACCAACGATCTGTGTCAATGGAAGATCAGTGAAGAAGTGACACGTGCGGTGAACTTTCGAGCAAAACTTTCTAAACAGATAAAATATTAAATCGTGAATCAGTGTCCCAATTTATAGTGAACATTAAGATTCGATAGACTAGATATAGACGCGACGTATGTGATTTTTCACAAATATGACAATAAAGGCACCTTAATCGAGGAACTCGATCATCCAACCGAGTCACGAGCGAAGCTTTTTATTTACATACGGACGATCAAGAAGAACGAAAAATGAGCGTAGCTCTCGTAACGATGGATTCCGCGTACGGCCTTCGACTTGGGATCGGCAGCCACCATCACCACCATCACCATCACCATCATCGGGTGCGTTCACCCGAGAGTCACGTGATCCCTCGCCAAGATCAGCAACAGGATCATAAAGATGATATCGAGACACCATTAAGATTCAGCGTGGTAAATATTCTGAGACCTGATTTCGGCCGGGAAGCGATTCTAAATACGAAAGCACCGAAAGCCCAGGCCGCTCTGGTGTCCGGACACTCGACTACGATCCCAGTTCCGATTCCACGTCACAGCCCTCTTTCGTTACCACGTGATCTGAGCCTGTCGTCGAACCGATTGTCTCCGACAAGGCCCCAAGCTAACAGTTTCTCGATGCACAGAGACAGGGATTTGTTTTCATCCCATTGCGGGCTTACGTCGCCTCTTCAGAGGAACAGCGGACTCAGCAGAAGCGGAAGTCTCGAGAGTTTAGCGAGCAGTAGGAGTTCCGTCACCGGAAGCTCCGTAACCGGGGCACCCTCTTTGGGCTCCACATCCTCGACCATCGGCAGCGACTCCTTGAGCGGAGATAGCAGTTCCGGAAGTACATCTAATACCGCCACCAATCAAACCGGGCTCAATGGCCAGAGTCCTTGGCCCGCGTGGGTTTATTGTACCAGATACTCGGACAGGCCATCTTCCGGTAGGTTTCCAGTTATGTTAAATAAATTCTTTTACCGGTGTAATCGAGATAATCGAATACTTTTATATCAATTCATCAGAGTGTTCGAATTCGTTAGCGATAAAAAGGAAAGAAACACTTAATGATATACTGTTATTCGGCTATAAATTACACACACGCGCGCGCGCGCACACGAGTCTCGCGCGAATAACATAATAAATATTAATAGCCCTAATTTATCGCGAGCCGCGAAACTGATCGATGCTTATACAGGGTGGTCCGCACGAGATTAATCCCGCCATCATTTCCCGGAATCTGTATCTCTCACCCGGGACAGATATATCTCAGTTATCATCGCGCAAGTATCACGGAAGTCGAGGAACGCGAACGGCCGGCCATACCTCGCGACTCTCGTTACCACTATTTCTCCCTGTATCGGCATAATCAATTTACTTACGACCGACCGTTACATCTAGAAACCAGTTTCTATGTAAATCAAACACGCGTTTTACCGTGTTGGACGCCATCGAAAAATCGCGCACGCCGCGATAAAGTTCGCCCAATTACATAGCCCTCCTCGATAAAGATTCCTCAACAAAGAAATAGCAACCAGTTTCGAACTCGACCTCGGGATGGAACCGTATGATCCGAGTGAAACTAACGTGGCTGCATAGCTTATGGGTAATTGAGAGTTACCGGGATGAACGGTACAACTTGGAGCGCACCACCTGCACCCGTTCGCAGAACTTAACTCTCCCTCAACCTTATAACCGCGATCTACCTTATGCGATCGTTGTCGTCGACATAGATATCGAGCCACGTATCCGTGTTATCGACGTGATTCTAACATCCGATAATCATCCGATGATAATTACTAATTACGAATCGAATGTTTCGTTCCCCGCTCTTCGTCTCTCCCCGTGGCTAATTAAACAGCGAAGGGTGTGGAAAGGTGATCGATGGATGGATCTTAAAATCGGGTAATTTTGAGAGCTGGAATTCAATTGTACGAAGATGGATGGGATTAATTTTTTTTTTTTTTTTAAATGAAAGGGAAAAAATGGAACGGACACCTCGATGAATTCATTTAAGATCGAAGAAATGATTTTTAATTTTCTTGATACATTTGTGTTCGGGCGATTTGTTTTACTAGAAATTATAAGAGATTAACGCGAGATTTTATGATACGTAGGTTTATGAATATTCATAAGCGACGTGCGGTTTAAATAGTTACTTATAAAAGTCACGAAAACGCGATAATGTGACGCGATAAGGTTGTAACTTTCACACGTTGCAATATGAAGAGATAATCGAGGGATATAATGTTGACTCAATTTTATTACGATTAACAGTTATTTACGTAATCGTGTGAAGAATTATTAGTGAAGATTTTATTGATAGATTAGTAGTTTGATGAATGCTCGAGCTTTTCATCACGCGATTACATCGCTCGTTTGGAATAGGATTTACGGATGATGGTCGCGAATTCGAGCGTGTTTACGGTTTGAAATTCATTATATGTTAATCCCCGCATCACCTTATTTAACTATCCGATGAAAATTGAATCTGCAATCGAATGATTGCCGAGGATAGAATTGTAGATTAACGAGCAATTAACCGATGATTTGCAGGACCGCGAACGAGGCGGGTGAAGCGATCGCACAACGGGAAGAATGGCTCGCCGGAAGAGAAGCGGCCGAGAACCGCGTTCAGCGCGGAACAACTGGCAAGATTGAAGAGGGAATTCGCGGAAAATCGATATCTGACCGAGAGAAGGAGGCAACAACTCTCGAGAGACCTGGGATTGAACGAGGCGCAGATCAAGATCTGGTTCCAGAATAAAAGAGCGAAAATCAAAAAGGCGAGCGGGCAGAAAAATCCGCTCGCTCTGCAATTGATGGCCCAAGGTCTGTACAATCACTCGACGGTCCCCGTTGACGAGGATGGGGAGGAAATCGTGACTGGAAACAATCATTCCCATTAAACGAGAAATATAAGGTTGAGAGAAATTTTCATTTCCAAACTAATATAAAAATAATTAAAGAAGATCGAAGCAATCCGGAATCACTGATTGCTGATTGTCGAAACGGAAAGTTGGGCTAGAGTGGAAGTAGAAAACGCGTGTTTAACGATATTTTAAGTGGTCTTCGACATTTACCGGTCGACGCGATAACATCTTGGTCTAATTCTTAACTGCATTACTAGCGATTACCAAATAATTTTCTATTTTACGATTAGTTTAGCGATAAATGCAGCAATAAATCTTGAATCACGGTGAAATCTCGGGCGATTTGTTGGAAAAAGAGAAAGAGAGAGAGGAAGAGAGAAAAGCGGAAAGTTTGACGTTCGTTATTTTGTACGATCGTCATGGCCGCAGACTGAACCCATTATATTTATCGACTATATGCATATCGGCATAGATACGATTCTAGTAAGTACACACGAGTTCGCGGAGTACGATCATTATCGATTAGACGTTTAAATTATTTATTTTCTTTGTATATAATTGTAAATACGAATGCTCGTTAATGTGTATATGTATGATAGAAGATAATCTTTAATTGCCGCGCGAAAGATTATATTATTGCGTATGTATGGAACTGCACACGGTCGCGTGAATACGAAAAGATCTCACATTGTATATTCCTAATTACCTATATATATATAGTAGATCTTTCTATACATATTCTATATACATATATTATTAACCGTGTAGACAGACTTGGAAAGTATGCGTATATACCAGTGTCTCACAATACAGTGGTCGATATAATCTATGTAACCCGCTTACATGTTGCCACCGATTAAATCGAATTAAAAATATGTGCTCTTTCCACATTATTCTCCTCTCCTACTCCTCTGAATACTCCGAACATGATTTTTTCTCCGATTTACAAGCATCAAAGCAAAATAAAACGAAACGGTAATCTGGAATTTTTTCGATCGTAAATTTTATTTTATATTAATAATAATGAGAAAAATTTCTCCTCGAATACCAGGGAATAATTGTTCTCGTCTTCGTTGGCCAACAAATTAATATTCCATCTCGATCGATGGAATTCTGTTTATCGAAAATGATTAAAAAAAAAAGAAAAAAAGAAAAAGAAAGAAAATAAACGAGATAGGGAAAGGAGGATCGTTTATGGACGTACGATTTCGAAACGAAAGCTAACGCAACTACGTAATTAGTAAAATTTACGTGGCTGAAAAGTATGCGCATCGTGGAAGAGAGGGGTCGTCTGTACACACCGATGCCACTAGGACACGCCTCGTTCTCGGTGACGCGGCGTGACGCGATAATTGATCCTAAATTAACGAGCCACCCGGTATTCCGAGCGGGACCGACAAATGGAACGTGGCGAGGATGACAGTGCGCGACTAGTTCAAACGCATTCGCGCACATGTCGCTGCCGATCGACATCGGATAAGCGATATATGCACCTGTTGGCGCACGATGCAATACGATGGCGGACAGATTTACGAAAGTGGAGAATATTCGAAACGTAAGGAGAAGATTCACTTGTTTTCAGGATTAAGTGTATTAAGGATTTTATATTTATCTTGAGGTTTTAATTATATAAGAAGGTAGAAGAATACAATTCCTAATAAGAAAATTTAATAATAAAATTTCACGTTTTCAAATTAAATCGAAATAAATAATTTAAGAAGAATAAACATATAGAAAAATTGGCCAATGTATGTCATCATTAAAAGATTTTTCTTTTTCTATTATTAAAAGATTGAAAGAATTTCTTTTTTTTCTTTCTTACGATGATTTCGCGAAGAAAAATAATTTTATTAGTAAAGTATTAGAAATATATTTTGAGATTTATTAAAAACAGAAATTATTTAGTTGGTAAAATTTATACAGTCGATGTCGAATAAAAGGGAGAATGTTGAATGTTATTAATTGTCATTAATTTGCAACGCAATATCGGTGATGAGGTTCAACATCCACAACGACACACAGGGACATATATATATATATATATATACGATGGCCAAAACTGGGGATAAATTACTGAATCGTTCTCGTTAGTCATTGTATTTGTGAACGTGACGATCCCTAATTGGTAATTCTATCGCGAGCCCGTCGCCCGATGTAATTGCGTGCCACGTACTATTTTCGAGTACAAAAGTTAAATTCGATTCCTCCTCTCCCTATTTTGCATAAAATATTTTCCTAACATTTTCTCAGAATATTTATTCGTAAACTGTCATTCCCCTATACCATCGCGTTTATCTCTTCGTATTAATCCTTAGGCTCGCTCTCAATTATCGATAAACGTCGATTTCCAGAACGCGTATTTCAATTCATTCGACGAAACGGTCTACTTTTAATATTCCCAATAAATCCACCGAGATACGAGGTCCGCGTATTTCAACCCTGACGAACGGCATCCATAGTCGAGTCGGCCATTATTAATTATCATTAATTTAAACGCGGAGAACACGGGGTTAGCGGTCGTTCGCGGGGTAAAACGACGCGAGAACTTGGAGAGAGGCGGCCACGGACGTGGAAGAGGGAGGGAGAGAGGCGGGGAGAAAGAGGGAACGAAACGTTGGCGGTTGTTCTCTTCCAATGTTGGAAACAAACGCACGGATAGTGGCCCAAACCGGGGATAAATTACAGAGTCGTTGTCCTGGCCATTGTATTTAACTGCGACGATGCGTAATTGCTGGGACATGGTTGCACATACGAGAGAGAAAGAGAGAGAGTAGCAAGAGTGGCAACCAGTGGTGGAGAAAACGAGTCGAAACCCCTGGAGTGGAAGCGGATAGGGTGGCCTAAGAGGAAGCCAAGGGGATGGCGATGGTAGGGAGCTGCCACTGTGGTCGAGAAGCATAGTCATCGGAATGGCCATTAGGGGTCTCTACGTTTCCACCAGTGGCTCACTAAATTTCACCTTCTTGCGCGGTTCGCGACCACCTTGCGAACGTTCGCAATTAATGGCGCCTCACCCGAATGTTTATTACAATATCAGCTATTACGTAACCTACTAGCGGCTACTTCCGCCACTTTGCGTGGCGCGTTTCAGACTAGAAATTGAGAAACGACGTTAACTCGAGCTAATATATCGTACGAGTGGAATTCTCTTCGAGAAGTTTATTCTCGTCTTTGATGAAATTGTATTAATCGATCGGAGTTGATGATTCGACGAATCACTTCGTCGCCAATAAGGATCGAAATCTTGATTATTATTTCCGTTGGAATAGAAGATACGAGGAGTGTGTGAATATTGAAAACGTTTGAAATCGAGATTCCAAGTTGAAACGAGGGTCGATGAAATTTGTTTCGAGATCACCTGGATCCAAAGGGTGGATCAAAAGCGCGCCACGGTTACTCTTCTAGCCTCCGGTTTCCTCTCGCATCGGCTGCTAACGAGAGTAACGAGCTCCAACCCGTCAAATTAAAGGCGGGCCGCGCGAGAGGCGAAGCGAAATTTATCGCGCCGCTTTCGGGAA